>NW_022196912.1:3962475-4030508 GCF_008632895.1 Mastomys coucha | reverse complement strand
TTTTTTTTTTTTAGTGTTGTAACCTAGGATAAGATCTTTTAATTTCATAAATGTCATGTGCAATGGGGGTTAAAAAAACTCTCTCATGTATTTATGATAAAAATATCATCTATTAAATTACCTAGTGATGGTAAAGCATTTAACATAGAGTTTAAAATGGCTACAATGATTATTACATGAGTCCTGTTACTATAATGGCCTTCCCTTATCAGTGATCGGTATGCCTCTAGACTCGTAAGAGAACTTCTGAAGCTGTTGGTAGTACTGAACCCTACATAAACTTTGATTTCCTCTATTCATACATATTTATGATGTTTGACTCATAAGGAAGACAAAATAATATATTAAAAAATTTAGATTAATTATAAAATAAACAAAAACATTATAATAAGAGCTATATGAATTTCACTTCTCTGTCTCTCCTTGTCTATTAGTTACATAAACCACACACACACACACACACACACACACACACACACACACACACGACTATAACAGTTGGTCTGATAGCAAGATCTACTAAGTACCTAATGGGTGGGCAATATATGGATCCATGGATATACTGGGCAAAGTGGGGGTTCAGATCCTGGGGGATACTTAGTAGGAAGGTATGAACCATTTATTTATGGATTTTCCAATCTACTAATTTCAAACATTATTGACTGGAACAGAAGAAAGTAGAACTTCACTCCACAGAGGTGGAGGGGCAGCTACATCGTTGTTATTTTTCTTTGAGGATGTTGTCATTCTATGACCTGTTATGCGCCCTTATTTCTCTTTATCATCATGCTTTTCCTCAAGATATACATTTTTTAAAAGATGGAGCTTATAAGCAGCTTGAAAAATTCTCTCCTAGATGTATTTCTGTAGACCTAGCGATTCTTTTCCCTATTAAAATATAGGTCTAGATACAAGGTGATACTAAATGTGTAACATGCCTGGGAGGAAGAATGTAGGCATTTAGGGTAAACTAAAGAAAGGTTTTATTTTAGAACTCTGTCTAGTGGAAATGTCCTCTTCAGAGACCCTCAGGTAATTCTGCAGATAAGGCTTTTTCACCAGAAAATTTTGGACTGAGACCTCCACAGATTTGCTTACTTTGGTTCTTACCTCTCTCCTACCACCACCTCAGCTACCTCCCACATGTGATATATGGATCTAAGTGTTGCCTGATTCCTGGTCCTCTGTCAAAATTTACTTGCAAGGACACAACATTTCAAAATTAGGCCACAGGTGAATGGGAGAAGTTTCAGAGATCATGTATTTTGACCCTCGAAGGAATCTGAGGCCACAGAAAGGTCCCCAGCTGTTCAAGGTATTCACAGGTACTGGTGTTATGCATTACTCTTGCCAAGCAACAACTTTGTGTCTTAATAAGAGACTGCTATCCTTAATTTATGTGCTCAATGAGCATTTCAGGCATCCTGGCAGGCCAGTTGAATGAGGGCTCTCAGAGTGAATAGAGATTTAAATGTGTTCCTCAGGTTACAATTCAAAGAACTTGATACCTATTGTCCTTGGCGAATATCACTAGTAAGTCCAAGTTTATAGATATCTTATGGCAAAAGTACATATCCTTCTCTCCCTCTTCTGTCTGCCTCTCTCTTGTCACCTCTGCATCTCTCTGATCATTATGTGGATAAGGAAATACAGATAGTAGATATGTTAGATTCTAACTAAAAATGAGGTAGATATATATGCAGCATATTTGGATTATCTGCGGTGGACTTCTAACCAATATCTTTCACCACAATTATCTACACTATATGACATTCAAATATTTCCTTATTTCCCATGACAACCATACCCAAAAACTTTATGGGAGAAACAGTGGGCTGATACTATACTCAAGGAAATTACTTTTTCTTTTATTATCAAGAAAGGATTAACTTTTTGTCTTTTATCTTCATCTCCAGCTATCCTTTATGTTCAGTTTTTATTTGTTTACACTCTACATTGTACTTCAACATTATATATCCTTGGCTTTGAGCACCCCAAACTTTTCTTAAACTAGATGGCCTAATGCCTCTTCCTAAGGGTTCTTACAGATGGCCATTGATTCAGAATTGTCTTGCTTTGAAACTTCACCTTATTAAAAGCTGATTGAAGCGAGGCGGTGGTGGCGCACGCCTTTAATCCCAGCACTTGGGAGGCAGAGGCAGGTGGATTTCTGAGTTTGAGGTCAGCCTGGTCTACATAGTGAGTTCCAGGACAGCCAGGGCTATACAGAGAAACCCTGTCTCAAAAAACCAAGAAAAAAAAGCTGATTGAATGACAAGTGGTATATTGTATCATGATTCAAATAATAAATCCTCATAAATGCAACACATCCAGAGCTCATGAGAGGGGGGCACTGGAACAAGGGTGATTCCGGGAACACTGGCCTACAGGTGAAGCTTAGAAGGAGAGGAACCAGAAATACTTTCATCCAATTCCTGAATGTTACTTCATTATTAACTTTGTAAACTGGTGATGACAATGTAATAGGAGGTGCTATACAGATGCAGCCAGGACATCACATCTTAGCCCTTTCTTCCCACACACTACCTTTGGCTCATGGGATGCCAAATTAAATGGATTCTAAGTGGCTCAAGGTTTTCATGAAGATAATAGCTATTTCATTACTTTTCTAGGATAATGCGAAGACCAATTTAGCAACATGTGCTAAGAAGATAAGTGAACAGGAAGCAGAGAATGCTGTGAAAAGTTAACTACACATTTTACAAAGATAATGTATGTGGTCAATGTGGGTATAATGCTATTACATGACTGTGCATCTGATGTAGTGGTATGAACTGTTTCATGTAAGGGCAGAGTCACTTGGTTCTTGTTCTTAAAGACATTATTCTGTAGCTTCTTTACACCCTATAACTTGTAAATATTTCCCTCTACTATAGTTTGACAAGTGACTAAATTGAGCTTCATAAGTTTCTGTTGTTAGATACTACTTTATATTTAGATACTGTTAGTGTTGTAACTCTCTTCATGTATTTTATATAACATAAACAAGTATGTTCTACATAGGTCTGTTGTATCTGTATATTATACATGTTTCTTTATATTTTCTGTTTGAGCAGTTGGCTTTGGTGTCCTAAGCATCTTCTTTCCACAACCTATTCCAACATCCATTGTTCCTTCTTTGTCTAGATGTCCAGTTCCACTTGGAAGCTCAAGATGGGCAAGGCAGAAGCTAACCTAAATTACATTCTCATCATGTGCTTCTGGAAACGTTCAGTCTTCAAAGGAGAAGCAGAAGAGGATACTGTAACATCTCAAAGAAAGAAACTTATTTAGAACACATTTTAAAAGACCCCATTATTTAATAGTACATATTCTCTAGAGTCAAAAGACCTAGAAAAATAGTTCATTGACATAATGACTTCAGACTTCAAAAAATCCATTCGGGAAAGATGATGCCAAGTTATAGAGTACTATTGATGAGCTGAAGATAAACTACGTGCATCAGGTGAGAATTCATGGAATACAGCCCACCAGGTAAGCTTCAAACATAAGCCTGGACTCAAATACAGACAGTAATGTATAAACATTTGTAACATCAGGCTATGGTTGGGAAAGAATTCTTAGCATCCATGGGGCACAAGAGCTCAAGCCAAGAAAATAAGATCTTTTTCCTGAATTGAGAAAAATGGAAATGCTTGAGAGCAGCAAGAAAAAAAAAACAATTGGGATGTTTCCATATAGAAAGTATGGGATTTCTGGTGAACAAACACCACACCTGAGAAATGGGTAAATGTCATCCGTGCTGGCTAGTTTTATGTCGACTTAACATAAGCTAGAGTCATCAGAGAGGAGGGATCCCACACTCAGAAAATGCCTCCATGAGATCGAGGTGTAGGGAGGCCTGTTGGACATATTCTTAATTAGTAATTGATGTGGGAGGGCCTAGCACATTGTGGGTGGGACTGCTCCTGGGTTGATGGTCTTGAGTTCTATAAGAAAGCAGGCTGAAAAAGCCATGAGTAGCAAGTCAGTACACAGTACTCCTTCATGATTTCTGCATCAGCTCCTGCCTTCAGGTTCCTCCCCTGCTTGAGTTCCTGGCCTCACTGCTTTTGATGATGAACTGTTATATGAAACTATGAGTAGAATAACCAACTATGAGTAGAATAACCCTTTCATCTCCAAGTTGTTTTTGCTTATGGTGTTTCATGACAGCAATAGTAACCTGAACTAGAATACCACCAATATGATGAAATGAAGTCCTTGTGAACATGAAGTTCCTTATACCTAAGGCACTAGAGATCAAAATAAAAGTGCAGGAGATTTAAAAGTAACTATATTCAAGTACTCAAAGAAATAAAAATGCAAAAACCATGAGAGAAACTGGGCAGTATGAAAAGAATAGATTTAAAGGGAATTATTGGGAAATACAATTGTAAAAATATGGCCAAGCCAATTAAAAGCATAAAGCAGACTGAGTAAGAGATATAATCTAAGGTGATATAAAATGTGGTACAAAATATTGTAATTGTACAAAATATTGTAATTGTAATTGTCTGTAACACAACTCATCAACAGCATGTAAGAAAATAGAAAGTCTGATGACAAGGCATTGGAGATGCTGTGGGTCAAATGTGAAATGCTCTATAGTCTGGTGTGTTTGAATATTTGGTCCCCACTGCTAATCTTGTTTAGGGAAGTTGTGGACTCTGTAGGACATGGAGATTAGTTGGAGGACATAGGTTACTGAAAGAGAGTGCCTCTAGAAGATAGCCATGTTGGTTTAGGCTTGCTCTACTTTCTGAATATTGCCTTATGTTCTTGCTGCCACAACTGGGAGCCAGGCCTGTCACTGTGCCTTCCCTACCACAGTGCACTGAATTCCCTGAAGTGTGAGCCAATCTAAATCATTCGTCTTTTAAGTTGTTTCTGTCAGATATTCTGTCACAGTAAATAGAACAGAAAGAGAGAGAATAATATAAGAAATTCCATCCCAGGCTGAATGGCAGGATAGAAAAGAATAAGGAAATGGGTTACAGATAATAAAAATCAAAACCAAAACAAAAATAAAACAAACAAACAAACAAAAACCAAAGAAGAACTGTTACAATCAGGAAACTCTGACTGTGTTTAAGGAAGGCACTAAACCACAAGCATAAAAATTAAAATCAAAACCATACTCAAAGATAAAGCAAAACACCCAAAAACCTATCAGATAGGATGAATTAAGAGTACCAAAAGTTAGATTTCTGCTTAATAATTTAGACAAGCAACAATAAATACCAAAAATAGCCCCATGTGCTGAATGGAAGTTGTTATCAAATAAGATTTATAAAATTACCTAGTTTAACATTAGTGGGTCGGGATGGGTAGAGATGACATTGTCAGGCACAAAAAGACTGAAGAGAGTTCATCCTTAGCCATTTTATTGATTCTGATTGTCATTTGACAATTTCACATAAGTATTAAATGCATTCTGATTAATCTCTCCCTTCCCCATCTTACCCCTACTATCCCTGTCTCTCTCCCCTCTCACCACTATCCCTATCAGTCTGTTTCCCAAATTTTTGACTTCATGGTTTGTGTTTTGACCCATTTTGTTTAAGCAGAGCAATTTCTATGACAACTTAATTGATACTTTCTGTTGGAGCTTGACTGGCGATGGGACTCACCAGTGGGTCTACAACTGAAGGCACTTAATTCCTGTGTCTCTAAATCTGTTGATGGCAAATAGTTAAGCAGGGAAGTGTAGAGCCTTGGAAGCCTTCCTCCATCCATCCCTGACTGCTGATGGACCCTTTTGTGTGCAGGCTCACTTTAAGACTTGTAGTTGGTGGGACTTTGTGATCACAGTGGCCACATCCTGCCCAGAAAATGTTACTTCACAGCCCTTGTTCTTAATTCCAGTTCTTGAATTCTTTTCACTCCTTCATCTACTATGTTTTCTGAGTCTTAGAAAGGGTGGTATAATTTATTTCTTACATAGTCTCTGCACCTTGTATAGCCACAAATAAATCACTATTTACCACTGTCCAATGGAAAGAGAGAGTTCTCTGATAAAGACTGAGAAAAGTGTTTATCTATGGGTAGAAACATACATGTTTAGAAGACAGCTTAATGCTACATAAATTTATCTAAACATTACTATTCAACTTTCTCCTAGGGTTGTGGTCTGCCCTTGTATGGCTAGGCATCTATTCTTATACAACAGGTCTCAAATTCAAGCAGAGAGCAGTGTTACAAGTAGGCATATCTTACTTGGCAGGCTGGTCTCATCTTATAGGTAGATTGCAGTATTGACAGCTGGGTAAGACCTTTACTCCACCAACAGCCTGCATAGCTTTTTCTGGGACTATGAAAGTTAGCCTAAAAGGGAAGCTTTCAGCTAAGTTCCAGCTTGTTTTCTCTATATCATGACCTTAACATAAATTATAACTAAATAATTTTCTTTAGCAATAAGAAATTAAACTCAGAAGATAAAAGTAGAATTTAAGAAGCAAAATCTTTGCTAAATAACAGTAATTCAAACCGAGTTGAACTGAATTGAATTGACCTAAACTGAATTGAATTGAATCCTGATTTAACTGAATATGAAGTTCAAGCACAAGTCTAATAACAACTTGGAGGAACTTAAGAGCAAGATAGAACTGAAGTACTAAACAAAAATAATATTGAAAATTACACATATTGTTTAGTAAGAATTAGTGACCCTAATGGTTAATTTGGGCTTCCATGAGAACAGTGCACAGTGAGAGAAAAGAAGTACAAGCATTCTAATAGCATTTAAAACATCACCAATAGAAGACACTTGTATATGTTTGCGTACATGTGTTTGTATGTATGTGTATATATAATATATGCATGTATGTATGTGTGTATGAACATGTGTAAATAGTAGATGCTTTTATTTGTACACAAACTTCAAAAATCTGTTTTTCTAGTATCTGCACCTGTCCTAACTACAAATATAAAAGTTTAAACATATACATACCAAGAATGGCATTTTTTCAGGCTATTCTGTTCCAGATACCATTATATAAACATCTGTAATGAGGAGATTCTTCATCAGCATATAGGGCAGGGTGGTCTATGGTGTTTCCTGGTTAGTGTTTGAAAGGATCCAGGATTGTCTTAATCTTGTGTTGCCAGGTTTGTATTCTGGATCCCTGATGTCTCTTGTATTAGTCTTTTTTTGATTATATTCAATGCCACTCACTATAAAGATGACAGACAGAATGCCTTTCAGAGAGAACTCAGCTTCCATAGAGGAGGTGTATAGGAGTATGAACCCACAGAGGTTTTCTTATGAAAGTATCTTTTCATTGTCTATATTGTGTGTGGACTGGGCTGGGCCATTCTGCCAGGCTTTTGGTTTACAGTGGAGGTGAAATTCCTTGCAGCTTCTTATATTTCTCAATTGTTATCTGGTCCCTTCTACTGATCAGTCAAGGACAACCTCTAATTTTCTTAATTCAAAAGTTCCTTCTTATTGCTTTGACAGCATTAAGGCTAGATTGTTTTTCACTAAATATTTTTCTGAACACACAGCTGAGTGAAAAATTAGGTTATAGATGAGCATGTTTATTATTTTTATCCATATATATGGTAAAAAGATTATAGAAGGTCATTCATTAAAATGTTAGTTGTGGATATCATTAGAGGATTAAATTGTTATTTAAATTTTCAGGATCATTTCTCCTTTTGTACAGCCAGCATGCACTACTTTCAGAAGCATAAAAAATTCTTATCACATGTCTTAGTTTGTATTTCATTGCTGAGAAGAGACACCATGACCGAGGCAACTCCTTTAAAGACAAACATTTACTTTGAGCTAGCTTACAGTTTCAGAGGTTTAGTCCATTATCATCACAGCAGAAAGCATGAGCATGTGCAAGCAGACATGGTGCTAGAGAAGGAGCTGAGAACTATACATTCTTATCTGAAGGCAGCAGGAAGAGATTGGATGTGCTTCTCACTGGATGCAGCTTGAACATTTAAGATCTCAAAGCCTTGACTCCACAGTAACACACCTCTTCCAACAAGGCCACACCTCCTCCTACAAAGTCACACCTTCTGCAACAAGGTCATACCTCTTAATAGTGCTACTCCCTGTGGGCCAAACATTCAAACACATGAGTCTATGGGCACCATTCCTATTCTGACCACCACACCCAGTTTTGTGAAATAAACCTCAAAGCACTTCCAGCAGTGGCTGCTATACTACTTCCAGAGCTTTGGGAAATCTGTAGGTTTTCTGGGCTTCTGGTACATGATCTCTGCAGCAATATACACTATAGTATGGGAGTTAATGGAAAAATAGTTGTTTACTTTGTCTTTAATATTAAGTTATGGTTAGGAAATATTAATATAGGAAGATGCTGCTGCTGCTGCTTAAGTGGCCACAGAGAGTCAGTGACTTGTTGAGACTTGCATGGACTTTTGAGAATGTTGAGTGCTGCTGACTTCAGTCTGAGGCAGGCTATATAGAAGCTGCAGTCCCATCTCCTTTGCCACCTCATAGCTCATCAGTTTTCTCCTTATCAGTTGCTTATCTTTCTTTCTCCCTCCTTCTTTCTCTTTCTTCCTTTCTTTCTCTCTCTCTTTCTTTCTTTCTTTCTTTGTCTCTCTCTTTCTTTCTTTCTTTCTTTTCATATTTATTTATTTATTTATTTAATTTGTTTATTACAAAGCTTTATCATTTGTCTCCTGCTCTGAATGTCTGTACTCCATGAGGGCAAGGATCTGAGTTTATTTTGATCCATGATGTCTCTGTGGCAAAATATGTATGTGGAATAAAGGGCTGCATAGAAATAGCTATGTATCTATGTGTGCATTACACAGCAGTGCAAGAGGCACAGAAATAGACATGAGGCAGTAACAAAGTGGGTGGCATTTAGCAAGCAGAATCTCAAGGAGTCACAGTAACAAAGTTGGATGGTCGGGTTGAGACAAACGATAGATGAAGTTGGAATAAGATAGGGGAATCCAAATAAAAATTGAGCTCTCTGGGATTGCATGCTAAGAACCAAGCAGGACTTTCTGACAGGACACTCAGTCAGATTCTAGCATTGGTATGAAGGGAGCAGTGAGCCTCTCATCCTGATCCACAGTAAAGGAAATATACACACTTGTACAAAATTTACAAGAACAGAACCTGGCTCCCCTTTCCTTCTGTCTGTGTTAGCAGTACCTGAGCCAAGCAGTGGGATCTCAAAGGCTTTATGCTTGGCACCATTCCACCTGATGATATCAGACAGCTACACTCAAGCAGAAACAGAACACTTAAGGAGACACTGATCTTTTTCTTCAGGCTTCTCTGAAGCTTTAATTAAATGAACTGGATTTGTGCCCTGTGCTTTAGCTCTGTGAGAGGCACACTGTGAATATGTGTGTGAGTGTTTTGGTGGTGCTCATTTGTGATGAATATGGATGTGAATGGAATTCACTTAGTATAAAATGTTTACACAGCATAGTGAGCACACCTTAGCTGTGTCTGAAGAGAGATAACATGCTTTTTGCTTCATTCAGCGTCTGAGGTGACATGTCATGAGCTCCTACTGCCAAGTAGAAATCATGAATTATAATTGAAAAATTAAAATTGTAATTACGTTGGGCAGAAGTGACGCCCTGTGTTCCTTCTAGGTAGTGTTTGATTGATAGTCTCAGGGGATTTTAATTTACTATTTTTAGATTATTACAAGGAGACACAAAAGAAGTGTCATTGACAAACTTTATAATGAAGTAATCTAGAAACATTAAAACAAAGAACAGCAAGAAAGTCTGAGGAAGTCTATGCTAAGTGGTGCATGGAATCTTTGGTTTAAGTCCCTTGTCTGAAAGCCAAAGTGAAATTCCCTATGTCATAGAAGGAACATCTTTCCATCTCAGCATGGAACTGAAAAAAACACACAAGAAGTAGGCAATGAGAGCAGCTTAGACTACCTTAGTCATCCATGTATGTGGCAAATATTCATTCCTCCATATTACAGTGGATAGTGCAGTATATAGTGGTGTTTTTAAAACCTCACCTGCCTGGTTTTAACTCAGTGGTTGGGCTCTGTAGTATTGAACTTCAGGCTCAAAGGTGGCTAGACATCCTTGACCTTAAACCTTTTATTAGTATGAATAAAGGTAGTCTAGATGTTGTGGGGCCCTGAGGAATTTGGGGTGTAGAGGAGACAAGAATGAAAAAGAACAAAGAACTATAATGACTGGGTCACCTGTGCTGTGTAATCAGTCTCTAGTGGGGACAGAAGAATTTGAAAATATACCAGTGCCTTAAATAATAAGCAAAAACCTCTATGGCCTTTGTAGTCTTTCCTCTGCCTTGGATGTCCATGAATCCTCTGCATTACTTCAATTTCTCTTTGAACTTTCAGAGCTCAGTGGGAATTCATTGTGCATAACGTGATCAAATGACAGGGCTTGAAGGAGGCTACACCCCTTTGAGGAAGACCCCAGGTGCCTATTGTGACTTTGAATCTGTTTCATCAATAGCTGCTGCACAGAATATATTCGTCACTCCTCTTTGGTTATGGAAATCCTATGCTCACCACAAAACCCTTCTCCATCTCTAACCCCCACTCTCCAAACTGATTCAGCACCTGCTCCCTGGACAGCAACCTTTAGAGCCTTGGGTCTTGTTTCACCCAAGTTCTTATTTCTACAAGCACATTATAAACTTCCTTAGGAGCAAATTCTACCTTTCTTTAAGCTTGTAATATGGAAGGATGGCTGACAGATGAATGGATAGGTAGATTCATAAAAAAAGTTTAGGAGCCACCAATAGGAATGGAACCGAGTTTAAGTGATGTGCTGTTCTTTCCAATTGCACAAAGTCATAAATAGGTGGGGGAAACTTGCATTTCCAGTTGGCAAGGAACGCCTATTCTGTTCATTACTGTTCCCTCCAGGAAGCATCTCACCCTCCCACCTTTCCTCATTCATTTTATATACCACACTTAAAATTGGAAGCATAACCTTGCTCAAGAATGTGCAAAACAGGAACATGGTAATGAACTCCTGTTGCTGCTATAAACTTGATGAATGGCTTATGGAGGAAGGACAAGGAATGGCAACCTCAGGCCAGTAATTAGCTCTAGACATTCCTCCTTAACCCTCGGAGCTCCCAGGGTCTCAACCACCAACCAAGGACTGCACATGGAGGGGTCTGATTGTTCAGGCAGCATGTGTATGGTAGAGGATTGCAAAGTCGATCATCAATAGGAGGAGAGGACCTCGGCCCTTTTAAGGTTCTGAGCCCCAGTGTAGGGGAACACCAGGGCCAGAAAGTGGGAGAGGGCGGGATGGCAGGCATGGGGAAGGGGGAGGCAACACGGGTTTGGTTTTGTTGTTTTTGTTTGTTTCTTTGTTTTTTGGAGGGGAAACTGGGAATGGAGAAATTCACATGTAAATAAAGAAAATATCTAAAATAAAAAAGAAATAATAACGAAAAAAAAAAAAAAAAGAACTTGTGTTGACCAGCAGTGTTCACTCTATTCTGTGTTCTCTCAGGGTTCTGTTGCAGGAATGTTACTGGGTCTTGGCTGTGCATAGGAACAAAGACTGTCTCTGTGTTTCTTCCCAGCAACCTGAGAGCCTTCCTAGAGTGCGCCCCTTCAGAACCATCTCACTTAAGATTCCGGTTATGCCTTACCTGGAGGAGACCTTATGTGTTACCATGACTTCTGTCTTCTGCTTACCTCAGACTTCAAGGAAAAAGTGATTTTATTATGTCTCTATTCTTGTCTATGATATCTTGCATCCAGGAGAGCCTTGTTCAGTATACTATGGGGTTCATATAGTGGTCAGTTATGGTAACATCTGGACACACATCAAACTTTTTTTGTGTACAGCTGGTTCTTGAGCACCAATAGAGTGACTTTCAGAAATGGCAAGGTACTTTTATAAGTGACTAGTCAAACTAAAAGCTCAGGATTGTTTAAAGTACTAAATGTTCTCTGACAATAGCAAAAAGTACATTAACACTTTCTCTCATAGCCTATCATCAGATTAAGAAACAATGAGGCATGTGTTTCTACATACATTCTGTGCTTTGTTTCTAATTATTTTGTTTATATTTTATCAACTACCTTGAAACAGAGTGCTAGCTGTTTCTTTCAAATGGTATGCCACACTTTTCCTTCATGGGACTTGTATTTTGGGGGGCTTATTATTCAGTGTGAACACTAGACCAGTAACATTGAGTCCGTCTGGCTTGTATAGAATTTTGTGTAACATCCTTTTAAATCTGCCTTTCTGTATTAGTTAGAGCCACAGGTACTTGGTATGTTCATTAGCATTTGATATGTCTCACTGTACAAACTAAGCAGGAACTCATGAAGTATTCACTGAGGTTAACTAAAGTAATTATTTTTTTAGACATGGTGACATATACATAGAATCAAGTACTTGGAAGGCAGGGGTAAGAAAATCAGCAGATCAAGGCCAGTCTTGACTACATAGGAATTTTAAAGTTAACTTGGGCTACATGAAACCCTTTCTCTAAAACTAACTGACTAATTATCCTATTTTTTTTCAGTATGAAATATTATGTATCTTGACTAAAATGTTGTAGTTAAGCATAAATGGCAGTAGAATGTTAATTTTAAGTTGAGATTGGGAGAAGTATAAAACAAGAACAAATCTAATGAATTTAATTGACTTAGGAAATTTTCTTTAAAAATAATTGGTGGTCCTAAGCGGCTGCAAACCCTTCAGCTTCTTGAGTCCCTTCTCTAGCTAATTCATTGGGAACTCTGTGCTCAGTCCAATGGATGGCTGTGAGCTTCTATGTTGGGCAGTGGGCAGTTCTGAAAGCCGAAGTCCAGTAGAGCGGCCACCTCAGAACCACGGAGACCCACTGAGCAAAGTAAATTTGTTCACCAGGGACGGTAGGAGTTTGGTGATAGCTTCTGAGACCAGTGGCTCAGATTTCAGCCCAAACCCCTCACAGCTGCCCCTGCAGGAGATGTGTGCTCTATCAGGCAGACAATGCCTTAAGCTCCCAGCATTCTAGCTGGACCTTACACCCAGTCATCTGACCACAAGCCAGGCATGCCACGCCTCATACAATAAAAGGGGTGGTTTGCCCTCTCCTCACTTTCTTACCTCCTCACTCTCTTACTCTCTTGCTCTCTCTCTCCTCTCTGCTCTTTGTTTTCTTCTCTGCCTTTCTCCCTCTCCTTCCTTTCTCTCTCTCTCTCCTTCTTCGCCTTTCCTTCTCTTTACTTAACCAGCATATTCTATCCTTCCTACAATAAAATAATTCATTTACACATTGCCTCCTTTTTAATTAAGGTTCCGTGCAGCAAACAGGTCATGACCTGGGGAGAGAGAGAGGCCTGGGCCTCAGCAGCAGGCCCACTGCCACCAGGGAGAGAGAGACACAGCAACAGGCCCGCTGCCTTTGGAACAATACCTCTACTTCTGTATTAGTCAACAATATGAACTAACTAGTACCCTCAGAGCTCCCAGGGACTAAACCACTAACCAAAGAGTACACATGGTGAGACTCATGGCTCCAGTTGCATATGTAGCAGAGGACGGCCTAGTCAGTCATTAGTGGGAGGAGAGGCCCTTGATCTTGTGAAGGTTCTATGCCCCAGTGTAGGGGAATGCCAGGGCCAGGAAGTGGGAGAGGGTGGGTTGGTGAGCAGGGGGAGGGGGGAGGGAACAAGGGTTTTTTTGGAGAGGAAACCAGGAAAGGAGATATCATTTTAAGTATAAATAAAGAAAATATCTAATAAAAAATAATTGGTGGTACAAGTTTGGTGTATTTGTGTGTGTATGTGTGTGGTGTGCATATGGATATATGGATGTGTTCATTTATTGTGTGTGTGTGGTGTCCATATGGATACATGGATGTGTTCATTTATACGTGTGTGTGTGTGTGTGTGTGTGTGTGTGTGTGTGTGTAATCCAGAAGGCACTGATGAGTGTATTCTTCTATTGTTCTCTTTCCTATTTTTGAGGCAGGGTCCCTCAGTAAACCTGGCCTGACTATGATGGTTGGCCAAATGAGCACAGGGGATCCTACTGTCTCCAATTCTTCCCTGCTCCCTGCCCAGTTGGGCCAGTTCTTAATAATAGATGTATTTACTGAAGCATTATATTATTCATGGCTTGGATCAGACAACCATCTTATTCAAGGGCATGCTTGATGCTGAGAAAAATCACACAATTACTCATCTCAGCTTCTGTTAATGGGTTGGTGTGGGATATTAAGAAGATAATTGGTGCAGGAGGGAATATAAAACACGATACCTACATAGCAGCATGCCAGCTATCACCACAAATAAAATCAGAATTGTATGAACATGTATTTATATAACTTTGACTTTTTTCCATGTAAAGTGGCTCAGTAAGGTTTCTGGTGAAAAATGTGGTTCAGCAAATTGTTTTTGTTATTGTTGTTCAGCTACAGGATGATCTCTCTTGGAGATCAGAGACTATGCTGTTGCCCATAGCATCCAGCAGTGGTCAGCACATTAGTCTCATCAAATCACTCTTTGGTGTGTTGTATTCATCTGGGGGCCCAAGAGGAATTAGTTGCATTATTGCCTGATGGATGGATTAGTTTTCTTGGTTTGTGTGGTTTCTCTTAGAGTTGCTCACAAGTAGGACAGAGCAAACACACAGTGTATGCATTAATCAGAAAGAGGTATATATGGTTTGAAGATGATTCTTGGCTTTACAAGCCTCATCCTCATTGATGAATAGTAGTGAAGGAAGTACCAGTCATTCACTCCATGATCCCTGATGGATCACTTGATGGATTAGCTGATGGCATCCATCACTCTGTATTTGTCTTGAGGATTCGACTATAAATCTCTTTCCTTTAAAAGCCTCCATCAATGATCTTGAGATTGGCCTCACTTCCATGAAGTGAGCAAGAGGTTCACTCTCTGTGCTCCTCCATCAGTGATCTCTGGATTGCCCTCACTTCCATGAAGTGAGTGAGAGGTTCACTCTCAGTGCTCAGTGCATTTGCTGTAGGTTTGGTGCTGAGTTAGAACACTGTTATTCCCTTCCAAACCAAATGCTTATTTTACAACATTAAGAAGTCACATTGCATTTGATTTCACTGAGTGTCACATGTCACATAAAGATGAACAAGGAATGGATTAAAGGGAAGGAATCAGGTTACAGTTTAAATATCCATGTGAAGACTGGCAACAGGCAGTTTGCTGTCCCCCTGTCCTTTAATGGTGATATGAATCTTAGAGTAGTATGAACCTGTTCAGAGAAAAGAACATCCTTTCTTCATATGTGAGTTCACGTGTGTGTGTGGACATTCAATCTAGAGATGTCCCACACTGATAAAGATCATGTGACTAGGAAGTCAGTCCTCCAGAGTGGCTGTGGCCTTCCTTTTGTTCTTTTTTTCCTTCTTAGTCTAAAGGGAAATTATCTGAGAGGAACCAGTGAGGAGCCTCATTGGCTCTCAGGGTCATTGGGTTCTTCAGACTGTTATCTTTCCTGAGAGAAAACTGAAGTAGAAAAACAGTTGTGAATCTGACTTACAAAATGAGTTTGAGTATGATAATCATTCATAGTATATATTCATATAAATCATATAATATCACTTAAATATATAATATCACTTTAAATATGTAATTTTAAAATACATTGCTCATATTTCAATATGGTTGGAGAAATGCTTGGGATAAGAATAGTAAGCTTTAAAGATGTATTTATTATGTCTATAGTGTTCTGCCTGCCTGTATGCCTGCAGGCTAGAAGAGGGCACAAGATCCCATTACAGATGGTTATGAGCCACCATGAGGTTGCTGGGAATTGAACTCAGGATCTCTGGAAGAGCAGTCAGTGCTTTTAATCACTGAGCCATCTCTCCAGCCCAAGAATAGTAAGCTTTAAAGTGATTTTCTTCTTAAACCAAGACCAAACTAAAACATGTGTGTGTGCACATGCACACACATGTGTTTGTGAATGAGTGTGTGTTTGAGAATGAATGTGTGTTTGTGAATGGGTGTGTGCATATGTGTGTGCTTGTTTGTAGTTTTGTGAGTGCATGTTTGTGTGTGTGTGTGTGTGTGTGTGTGTGTGTGTATGTGTATAGCTCTAAAAGGTTAAAAAAGAAACCAAGAGATAAGGGTGAAAGATTGACAAACGGAAGGCTATTCTCATTTCCTTTAGGTCAGCCCCATCCTAAGTGCTTTGGAAAATATGGGAAGATCAAGAGACAGAACCATGCATGGTTGAGCTGAGACACCACTAATACAACTGAGTATATATACGCTCATTCCTCTTACTTTGAATTTGCACACACTTTTAATTTAGCAATGTACCCTGATATCCAAGTACAAATTACATGTTTGCAATACATTTGGCATCAATAATTGCTGTCTTTATGCACAGACTCTCTTTAGAGGTTCAGAACCACTGGAGTCGTTGACTTCTACTATACTCATATAGGCTCCTTGGGTATTTATCTCTTATTCTTGTGTATTTCTTTCCCTGGATGTTTAAATTCTGAAATGGACTGAGCTATAAAAACACATCCCTAGTCATCTGATTTCTGTGTGGGCTGGCCAGAGTGAGTCTGAATACTACAGGGGAAGTTATGAAGTGTTAGACTCAGATAGTTTATTTGCTGAGGGGAGGGCAGGTGAGTAGGACCAGAGTCCATGTGAGTCTTTTATTGTTTAAAGTATCTTATTAAGTCATAAATGCCCCAGATGGATGTGGATGTGATGGGTATGGCTAAATGAAGAAATAAAAATAAATTGTTTGTGCATCGATTGAGCTTGCCATTAGATTATATGTTCTTTATTTCAATACTGCCCTATAAAAAAATAACTAGCATGAGTCTCCAGAGCAGAGCCATGAGGATATTATTAACTTGCGTACCATGCTGCCTTAATTGTATCTTCCCTGGACAGATGCAAACACTGAGCTACTGTCAGGGAAGAAAAGGAGGCTACTTCATCTTCTTATGTATCTGTGAGTGTTGCAAGATTTTCCCTGTCCAATCACATTAGGGCAGTGGCAGGCCTGTGATTGGACAGGAAAAGGGAGTCAGAGCTAGGAGTTTGGGGGGACAGATAGAGAGGTAGCAGAAGAGGAGGAGAAGTCAACATGGAGGCAGAAGAACAGGAAGATGATCCTGATCCCACGTATTTTAAACAGCCACAAGTAACTAAGATTTTCATAAGGTTAGAATAATTGGGTTAAAGCTTTATCTTTATCAACTGACTCTGAATTTATTGTACTGGCATCTTGTAAAATATGATATTATTAATACATAAATGTAATTGGTTAACTATAAGCTTAAGAGTCTTAATTATACCGGGTAACTAGGCATTGAGATGGCTCATCTTGAGGGGTGTGGGGTGTTGCATGGAAGCAAGATGAACTCTCTAGCTGGGAGAGAGGTGAGAACACACAGAGCAGGACCCCTGCCAGGACATAGTGTTGTGGCCTGCCAGTACCAGTACTAGAACAGGAACACAGACCAGCAGAGCAGAAGAGATGGTGGGATAACTTTTTTAATATTTACCACAACATGTGAGTGCTGTTGAAAGGTCTCTCCCACAACCCGCCTTACCAAGAAAAGTCAGAAGAGTGAAGTATGCTGATACGGAAATCTTAAAGCCTGGAGATGTCTTGGCTGTTGGTTAGAAAATGGTAGCTAGCTGTACTTTCTGGCAAGCCAAAAATGCCGTGAATAGCATCTGTCACATTCTACCATAATCTTATAATCTGAGCTGCTGAATGTAAGATGCCAAGAAGGAATTGCTAGAACATAAATATGTTGCAGAATGGCATGGCAAAGTAGGTAGATGATCTTAGTGGTAGGAAATGTGCTATCCCAAGAAAGGAACCAAAACCCACATCTTGGTCATTGAGTGCTCGAGAGTCCACAGCAGGGCTCTCTTCTCTATCCGTTCCCTACATTCCCCTTTGCAATCCTACCCAGTCAAGGACTTCCCACTTTTGGCCTCATGGATAAAGTATTAGATGAATGAGGTGTGGAGATCTGTATGAAAGAGAGTTGGGATTATCTCCCAAATCATAGATTTATAGGAACTCTGTTTCCCTTTTAGATTGACTCATTCTCCTGGCAATATGTAGAAGAAATAAAAGCAAAGCAAGCAACCCCCATGCCAGGATATGAATAAAAATCATTACCTTCCTGAACATGGCAGCTTTTAGATACTGCAGGAGTAAATTTTAAGAAGCCTCTTAGAACAGTTGAAAACAAAGAGACTTATAGGAAACCCTAAACCACAAGAACAGGAAGGGCAGCAAGAAGAGAACATCTGTATTCTTGGTTGAAGCAATAAATACAATGAAAATACTTATTTTCAGGCCATTTATGCAGAACAGAAATGACATAAGGACTCATTTTCTGCACACTAACTCATCTTGACCTGACTCAATAATGGCAATTTAATGGATCCAACTTCTCTTTTTCTCAACTGTTAAGTTCATTTGCAACATACTAGGCAACTCTAACTTTGCAAATGCTCAGTCCTAAGTTACTCTCAGCAAAGTTTCACCTGAAAGTGAGTTGGCACAGTAGTGTAGGAGAGCAAAGCACCCCAGTAAGAGGATTTCTTCACTCCTCAGCAAGCTCAGTAGAATGCCACATGTTTGGCTCCTGAGAGCTCAGATATGCCGAAGCAGAAATGTTCTCCATTATTTAGTTATCTATGACACCAAAGGAAGGTCCAATGGTCTTCAGTTTTCTGAGCTCTCTCATTTTATAGAATGATTCCATAAAATGGTGGCTGTAGAGCTGGTGAAATGGCTTGGTAAGTAAAGGCACATGCCACAAATCCAAACAACTGAGTTCAAGCTACTGGACCTTCTTTGTGGAAAGATAGAACTAACTCCCCTAACCCCACATGTGTATGTAGCTTGTGTGCTCCTACATAAATGCACATACACAATAAATGAATGTAGTAAAAAAAAATAGTATTTGCCAATATAACCTTCTTCTTTATAGTAACTAATTAGATTTTGTTGTATGGCTATAAGTATTCTAGGGGTACATTAGTATCATTAAGGAAGTGTTATAAGGGTTACTGTTTGTATCTGTCATAGAACATGGAATAAAAAATGTTCACGTATGTAGATTATTTCCAAAGCTCCATGGGGAGCTGGAGATGGGGATAGAATGTGATTGTCATACTGGAGGCACTAGACCACCCTTCCTGTCTGTAGGCTACCCAGTCCACACTGGCCTCCCATTTTCCACAGACACTATGGATTGATCAGTCTCTCTTGCTAATTTCAGCAACTGGGACCCAGACTTTTCTTCATGATTGTAAGAATAAAGGGCAGGGCTAGAAAGGGCCCTGAGAGCTCTAGCAGGGAAGTGTCAAGAATGCAAAACCTTTGCTTCAATTCTTTTAATCTGTCCCAGTTGAGTACCAGGCACTGGCAATTGGGCGGGGCATCAGTTTGGTTTAGCTACTTGCAACAGTGCTCACTCTACAGTCCCTTTGTTACATCAACCTTTCTTTTCCTTCTGATATGGAGGCAGAGGCTGCAGTGTCAGGCCAATGTTCTTGTTTTTTATATGCAAATAAATCACTTGATTATATTTTTTGTCCTTATGTTATCATGAATATTTCAAATGAATTTTATATGGTTCATATTTATGGCTTGGGAGCTATTTCACTTTTTGGCTCACTGCCGTCTCATCTGCATATACCATATCTCAGCTGATGTTGATTGGTCTCATTTACATATTCATCATGCTCCTCTTTTCAAAGATATTTTGTTATAAACTGACTTTTCTTCCCCCTCCAGTGTTACAATAGCATGTAGATGTGTTTTTAAATTGTACTCATTTCCATACATAATTTTTCTGGTTCCCATAAATCACCACATTGTCACCTACTCCCCCACCCCAACTCTATTCAGCATAATCTTCACACTTTATACCAAGCTGACATATGGCTTCAAAGTAATTAAAAACAATGTAAACAGTTTACAGTGCACTTTGCAAAGCCACTTCACATTTCAGAGTTTAACGATTTCTGTGTTCTCCCAGTAAGTTCCAAAGCAATGAAGAGCTGGAAGGCTTGAGCTAAGGATGCTGATGAAGGCTACAGCATGAACAGTGACCCTATCATCTTCAATGGAGAAGCTTCCATTTCACCCAGAAGATTCTTCTGCTAACTGATTATAAAAATAGAGCTGATAAGTTTGAGCACATTCAGGTTGGTATGGCTAGAACGTGAGAAGAGGAATGGGGGAGTGTTCAGTATCAGGTGTGGGGAGGGACAGGAAATATGGCCAGATGAGCATGAGAATGAATGGACATCTGCAAATGATGAAGGTGGGGAGCTGGGGGGCATCTCCAGGATGTGACAGAGACCTGGGATAAGGAAGGCACTCAAGAATCAATGGGAGTGACCTTACCTGTGACTCACAGCATTGGAGATATGGAAACTAAAGAGGCTATCTCTTGTAGCCAGGCAGGAACCCCAGTAGAGCAATAGAGACGCCAA
This sequence comes from Mastomys coucha, assembly GCF_008632895.1. Lineage (NCBI taxonomy): Eukaryota > Metazoa > Chordata > Mammalia > Rodentia > Muridae > Mastomys > Mastomys coucha. Next base: position 4,010,061 of record NW_022196912.1, on the reverse strand, counting down.
CCCACCCACAAAACTTTCAACCCAGATTTTATCCTATCTACAAGAAATGCAGGGATGTAGAATGGAACAGAGGCTGAGGGAATGGCCAACCAATAACTGGGCCAACTTGAGACTTATCCCACTGATAAGCACCAATCCTTGACAATATTAATGATACTCTGTTATGCTTGCAGGCAAGTGTCTATGATGGCCCTTCTCTGAGAGACTCCACTCAGCAGCTGACTCAGACAGATGTAGATACCCACAGCCAAATAGTGGATGAAGCTTGGAGACTCTTATAGAAGAGTAGAGGAAGGACTGAGAGTCCCAAAGGGGATAGGAACTCCACAGGAAGATCAACAGAGTCAACTAACTAGGATGCTTATGACTTTCAGAGACTGAACTGCCAACCTAAGAGCAGACCCTGACTAGACCTAGGTTTCCCTCCATGTGTGTAACAGATATGCAGCTTGGTTTTCATTTGGGTCCTGAATAAATGGAGCAGGGGTGTCTTAATTAGGGTTTTATTACTGTGAAGAAAAGCTATGACCAGAGCAACTCTTATAGGGGACAATATTTAATTGTAGCTGGCTTGCAGGTTCAGAGTTTCAGTTCATTATCATCAAGGCAGGAAGCATGGCAGCATCCAGTCAGGCACTGCATTGGAGAAAGAGCTGAGTGTTCAATATCTTGATCTGAAGGCAGTCAAGAGAAGACTGTCTTCTAGGCATCTAGGATGAGCTTAAAGTCCACACCCACAGTGATACCCTTCTTCCAACAATGCCACAACTCCAAATAGTGCCAGTCCTTTGGCCAAGCATATTCAAATAGGGTTATCCCAAAAGCTGTTGCCTGTCCTTGGGATTTCTTCTTCTAGCTTGGCTGCCTGGCCTGGCCTCAGTGGAAGAGGATGTGCCTAGTCTCACAGAGACTTGATGTGTCAGGGTTAGGGGATACCAAGGGGGTGGAAACCCTCTCAGAAGAGGAGAGAAGGGGATGGAGGGAAGAATTGTGGGAGGAGGTGACTGGGGGAGCAGTGAGTGAGATGTAAAGTAAGTAAATAAAAATAAAATGAATAAAATGAAGAGCTGGATTAATGGACCAGGAAGACTCATCTGCAAGGGTTAGGTTGGAAACTAATTTTCCTTTCTTTTTGGATGGGAAAAGGCACAGAAATTTTGTAATTTTAACAAGAGGAAGAGATGAGGATCCAATCCCATCAATGGGCCAGATGTAGAGATGAGATGTTTAAGATGCTTGACAACATTATGAATTAGGTGATATCACTAACACTTTTATAGCTGATGGATGGTTAGATGCTCATATAGCATGGAGGCAGATACAAGGAGTGAAGGAAATAAAGATGTATGACCTCAGACTGCACAATCTAGTTAAGTCCATGAGCATGAACCACATTGTATTTGGGAGTATCCTTTTCTAGTGGTAATTCACTGTGTTACCTTGGGCAGAAAACTGGATCTCTGTAGACCTGTTTCCTAATCTGCAGAATGGCTCTAATGGTGAAGCCTACTGCCTATGGGACAGAGGAGGAGGATGAAAACCATAGCTCTTTACATTTTCTCCCATTCTGTCCCTGTCCACTGGTGTGCTTTGTGCTATTCACCATAGCGCAGCAGCAAGAACAAGTTTCTGAATTACTATCTGATTGTGTCACTTCTCATACTCGCTCTTATGCACACATACACCCTTCCTTTATCCCATCCTAAACTTTTGCTTTACCAGTCTCTCTACACAGCGAGGGAGTCCCCTAACACAGGAGACAGTCCTGCTTTGAAGAGGTTAACGCTTTGCATGTTCTACTTGTCTCTGCCATCCCTTTTTTAGTACATCCATCCAGTGTCATAAAGTTTGCCATGAGACTTTAGTACATGTTATTTCTTCTGGCTGGAACATACTTTCTAGTCTGTTACATTCATTTAGGTGGTCATTCCTTCTGCTTCAGATTTCCACACCAATGTTATTTCCCCAGAGTCTTGCCTCAGAAGAGCCTCCCTTAACCCTTTCAGAAGGGAAAGCTGCTATTATAAGCATTCTCTACTAACAAACTCTCAAATTACTACTCTCTGTAGTGACTGTCACTGTGCAATTTGAGATTTACTTATACAACATTCTTTTAAAAAAATTTGTTTAACTGTATTTTCAAGTGCATTGGTGAGAGGGTATCAGATTCCCTGAAACTAGAGTTGCAGACAGTTTTGAGCTCCCATGTACGCATTGGAATTGAACTGGGGTCCTCTTACAGAGGAGCCAGTGCTCTGAACCACTAAGCCATCTCTCCAATCCAAAATTTAATTTGTAATTATATTATCAGAATACAAATTAAATACAAGGATCTTTTTATGCAGCATTGAATTTATGTTGCAGAGAGTAAGATACATACAATAAAAATATAATAAGCACAGACATAAAAGTGAGTGAAAAACATAATCAGTATAATGTGGCAAGAACAGACTTCTAAATATGAACAAAATACACTAAATAATATAAATGGTTATGGTTAATAGTGAAGGATTCAATAAGGAGATGGGCATGAAAATCTATTGTGACATAGGTATGTACATAGTCCCAATTAAAATATAGTTCACGATTTTTAAAAAAAAATACATGTTATGTGCAAAATCAGTGACAGGAACATTTGCTAGACTTTTCCGTTCTGAGATGCAGAAGAAAATAAACTCCCAACAGGTTTAAGGATAAGAAGGGAATTTAATGGTTCATTTAACTTGGTGGTCAAAATGGATGGCTTGAGGAAGAATGGCTTTAGGAGCAGCTTTATTCAGATGCTAGTGTCCTTAGTGGTCGAGCTCTCTCTGAGTCTTCCCTTCCATTATAGTAGTTCTGTTTTTATCTCCACCTCTGGTGGATAGATGGTGACAACTCTCCTGGCTTCACTTCTTTGTGGAGTTGTATTCCTGAAGAAAGAGTTGATCTTTTCATTGCTTAATCCATAAAAGTCTCAAAATTTATAATGACTTGCAGAGCCACTCCTCCAGCAGCCATGGAAGCTAAGAGAACATGATGTTCAAACTGCCTGCCACCTCAGTTATGAACCCATCTTCAGAGCAGGAAATGTTTCCCAAACCCACAGCTACTTAGTATGAAGGAGAAAAGAGCCACAAAATAAAACAGAAGTTGGTGCCTCAGAGCTGACATAGTGAGTGGGGTAGTAGGGATTCATTGTTGCTGATAGTTGAGTAAACAAAGTCTTCAAAGAAAATTAGCTCTTTCACATAGAAGAGCAATGTCACCAAAGTCACTGTGGCTCCGGTGGTTGGGGAAGGTTTCTGGAAGTGAACTGAGACTTGAAAGATGGTAGGAGTTATCCTAGCAGGAGTTTCTTACTAGCATCCTCATCACAGCTATTATCACTGTAGTTAACATCCATTGAGGACTTAACCATGTGACAGGGACTCACTGAAGCCTGCTGCACCCATCAGTTTTCCCCTATCCTTTCCTAAGTCATTTGATCTGGCAATTATAGTTGTTATTTGAGAACTTTGACAGAATAATTATATACCTTTGAAGAATTTGCAATCAAATACCAAGTGGGTATAGGTGAAAGGGAAACTGAAAGGGAGAAAGGCAGGGTTGCAGGGGATGTTGGTCTATCATGGTGCTCCTGATGGAAGAAGAGGACAATGCATGATAGAAGTGAATTTGGTCATATGAGTGACTTAAAGAAAATTGTGGAGAAGGGGGCATGGAAGATGAAGTCAGTAGTTACTGAATTTAGGAAATGGGTTAAAAGGTAAAGGAAGGACCTTAGTGAAAAGGAGGGGTCCAGAAAGAAGATGAGAGCTTAGGCATGGCCAGAACAGAGTGTGAGATGATGGAAAGAGGGTGATCCTGGAGATAAGAGGGATAGGTGAAGGAAGGAGGGAGAGCCTGGAGACTAAGGGGAGTCACCTGCCTTTTCACTTGTATTATTGCTATGTCAGTTTCCTTTGGCCAGCTTTTTAACTGTAGGATGGTCTGTCTGATTCTAAGTGCCCTGTAAGAGGCCAGCCATACTTGCTTGATTAAGTTTTATAAGGTCCATTGTTTGTTGTAGTCATTATTTTTGTCTGTATGAAAGTAGAAGGGTGTGGGGGAATACCCAGGATTATTTTATAGTCATCTAGTATATGCCACATCATTGTCAGGGCATTGGATAATCCACCAAAGAGCACCAATCTACTTAATCCCAAACCCCTCCAACTCTATGTATTTCATGATATGCTCTGGTCAGGTGAGTGCCTGCTCTTGTGGCCAACATTGAAAGATAGAACATTTTAAATTGAGACAATTTAAATAAGACAGTGATGAACTCCTTCAAAACTCCTTTATTAAAACACAGATGAGAAATCAAAGGTCTTAAAGGATATTTCAAAGTTACATAGTTTATATGAAAACGAGCACTCTACCAGAACTCTGACTACTATCGTGCAAGTAGGTAGTTAACTATGAAAACATAGCATTTCGTGCCCTTTCTGATAATAGATTGCATTCTCTCTTCCCCAGATATCATCAAGAAGTATTCGTAAAGGTAGGTGAAAAAATTAAGTGGAAAATTCCAACAGCTTCCAGAAGAAGCATATGAGCTGGAGGATGGCTTTCACTGAATCACAATACAACTATTCATTCCCCTTTCTGAACACTCACTACATCGATGAGTGTACTTACTGATATGGAACTTCTGAACCCTATTTGTGCCACTGTGAAGAACATATCTGCCTTCCAAAACCCTTGGAGAATGGGCCAGAGGCCTTCAAAGAAAGGGCATATTACTTGAGGTGTGAAAGGTATCCCTCTGGTTTTACTGCTGCACTCCACTTTGAGAAAATCCCATTTGGAGCCAACTGTAAGTTAAATTACATCATTAAAAAGGTGGTGTTAGTTATTGCAAAGGAGACTTCTTTGGCAGTCCTGAAAATGTTCTTAGTACTTATAAATGTTTGCATATCAGTGACCCTTGCTTGCATGCATGATGTGGGAACCAGAGGTCTAAAGAGTGCTGGGAATACAAATGTTCAACTTTGCTCTTGATTCAGTGCCAACCATAACTAGTAGGAACATGTCTTTGAGAGAAAAAACGGCTGTAAGCAGAACAAAAGAAAGGAAGTAAAGGATTGAGTTTATGAAATATCTACTCAAAAGGCTCTGGATAGCAACTCTTTCTATCCAAAAATGTGACTAAATGCTTATTGTGACCATTTATGTTCTAATGGAATTAGCAATTGCTCCTAAATATCGTTTCATAGGAAGCATGACAGAGAAAAGAAATAGGAAGACATATAAAAGATGTTTGGTACATCAGGTGACTTCTAAATGCAGTTTTTCCCATGGAAAAGATGTTCTAGGACACGTCGTTAAGGTCTTACATACCAGTACTGTAGGATTTTTTTAAAAATATAACATGCATAATGTTTCCATATATTCCTGCAATCTGCCACATAAATAAACTCTATCTTAATTGTAATATCTAAAAGTTATATAAATAGTTGTAATATTGTATTAGTTATATAATGACAATAAGTATTGCACACACACACACACACACACACACACACACACACACACACACACCAGAACATTTTTTCCCAAATATGTTCAATCTATGCTTTCTTGAATCTGATGATCAGGGACTCTGGATAAGGATGGACACCTGTATAGAACACATGCTACACATGATCCAAGGTCACCTTCCGTAGTCCACCTGAGACATTCACACAATGGCATCAGATACCTACATTTTCTCCAGGTCCCCAAATCCAGAAAATGATCCTTTTGGGATGACTCGAAGCTTGGTGAGCACAAATCTCCTGAAAAGAGAATGTGTACCATGCATTATCATCTATCCAACAATGAGCAATTGAATGTGAGATGAGTGACCTCAGGGAACAGCCAATACGTATGCAGTGTCTACCACAATAACAAGGGTTGAAAGCCCCCCCCCAAAGAAAAGTACTAGTCCAGGTTCTCTTTCTATGATGAGATGAATATAAGTGGTAAGGTTCTTACCATTGTATTTCAAGAAACACAGTAGCAGAACAAGGATCTTAGCCAAGGCCTGCCACGTATTAGGGATGAAATTCTGTATAAAGCCCCTTCTATTTCCCTATATCAGCGATCAACACATACGTAATATTGAGGTGACCTTGCATCCGATTTCTTGGGGTTGTGGGTGGGGAAATGAAAGCAGAAGAAAGCGTCCTTCATCTCTCACAGTTCACTGCAGTGAGCTCACTACCTGACAATCACCCTGGCACCACAGGTGAACTCCCCAGGATCCTGCCTAACTAAGAACTGCCCCTCCTATCCACACTACATCTTTTCATCTTTGTCTTGGGAAACCATTACAGCAGATGAAACCTTTCCTTTCTATGCATTTCTTGCTTCTATTTCCCCTTCTCTGTTGAATTCTGCCATTGATATAAAAACATGTCATCATTTTCCCCATTTATGAAGTCTTCTCTCTTAGTGTCAGCCATCTCCAGTTTTTGACATTCCTTTTGTTTGAAATATTTGTGTCACTCCTGCTAAAAAACAATTTTCATCGGCTCCTGCTCCATATCTCATTCAGGGAAAAATCCAAATTATTTACTGTGTCATTCAGAAGCCCAAAGGAGCTTCTGTTTTCTAGTCCCTAGATCCTCCAACCTGTTTTTTCTCCAAAGTTTTATAAACAGTCTAATTAATAGCAAGAGTTTACAATATATGTTTTAGGTACTATTTTCAGATTCATCCTCTCATCAATCCACCTATCTTCTATCTGGCTCCCTTGTCTTTCATTTTCTCAAAATTCACCTTCTCAGCTAGTTTTCTTTCTTTTTTTTCCCAGACCTCTTTATGTAAATTATAATCCCTCTGACATGTCCCTTGGTCTCCTTTCCTGATTAAAAATTTCTTTCTTTCTTAATTTTCTTTCAAAGATTTATTTATTATAATAAATAAGTACACTGTAGCTGTCTTCAGACGCACCAGAAGAGGGTGTCAGATCTCATTATGGGTGAATATGAGCCACCATGTGGTTGCTGGGATTTGAACTTAGGACCTTTGGAAGAGCAGTTGGTGCTCTTACCCACTGAGCCATCTCACCAGCCCAGAATTTTCTTTATGGTACTTCTAGTATGTTCTACATATGTGTATTTGCCTGCATGTTCATGTTATTGTCTCTCTCCCCATGAGTAGTGTGAGAGTTCTACAATGGCAGGGATTTTCTTCTGAGCTGTCACGTCATCTCACCCAGTCCCTGGCCCCTCACCCAGTCCCTGGCACCTCACCTAGTCCCTGGCACATTACAGCTTTCTCTACATAGGTTTTAGCAACACTAGCAGAGCAATGAATCTTCAGAAATTCTCCAAGCCCCAGTGTTTGTTTAGTTTCCATTCCTGACCACAGAGTACCTTGCATTGTTAGAATGGGTTTGGAATTTTCAGACGTCCTGTAGCTGTAAGAGAGGTACACAGGACTTTTATCTTCTTTTGCTTGAGCTTGGCTATGCTAAGCCCCTGCCTGAGATGAGAACTCATGGAAGAACACTGTCATGATCCCTTGCTCCGGAGGCCTGACTCTTCTGTCTCACCAACTCATCTTCTGTGCTTCTGTGTTTTCTAAAATTCTGAGGACCATGACTACATTATGTGATTTAAATTTATTAAAATAATAAAAGATTTTTTAAAAAAATGTATAAACATTATTATAAAAATTTGGAAGTCAAACTAAACCAAACCAACCAAAACTGAAGTCACACACCAGACCTGAAGTCTATACATCTCTTTGAACTACTATGTGGTTGAATAGTCATTTGGAATGGAAGTTATGTAGGTTCACAATGGATTTTGCACTTTACTATTGAACATTTTTATGGACCTTTACAGTTTTAAAAGTTCAATTTTCATTTTCTCCAGAAATAAATCACAACACATGTCATTTAAAAATGGATGGCTGTGCTTGTACAAAAGTGTCAAAAGTTTTTAAAAGCCAAAAGTAGGAAACTTAATCCCAGATGTTATTCTGAGCAATGGTGTATGTAAACCAGAATTTGAAGATAGAGAGAGCAATATGTTTGCTCCAGAAGATTTCCAGATTTGGTCACCAAGGAATCTGTATATGGATGTCAAAATGGTCCATCAAATAACAGAGAGTAAATGCAAAGGTCTCTGTTCTCCCTCCCTTTTCCCTCTCACTCTCTTTATCTCTTTTTCTTCTTCCTTCTCTCAACCTTATCTCTGCCTTCGAATTCATTTTCCTTAATTTTATATACATTACTGGAAGAAATGTACAGAAAATAGAGACCAGTGTATTTCCAATGAAATAACACTCAGAAAAAAGACCATAATTTGTGAAAGCTATAAACCCTCAAATTGAGAAATCTCAAGCTGTCTCAGGAAAAGGAATTAAATTTCATTGCTAAAGATCTGATCATGAAAACTGTGGATCCATAAGATAAAATATTTTTAAAGCACACAGAGAGAAAAAGATAAAATATCTCCAAAGAAAAAAAATAGAAAAGTTTCAAAAAAACATCTTCAAAAGTATTAGAGAAAAGTAATTGCCAATTTAGAATTATATGACTAGAAGATTACCATTCAAATGTGAGGGTAAAATAAAGATACGTGTAGATAAATTTAATTAGACACTAAAATACTTTTAGCAGAATTATTCCTTTAGATGATAAGATTTAATTGAGTAGGAAGACAGGCAGACACACACACACACACACACACACACACACACACACACAGAGCATGGAGAAACAGAAATTAGTACCCTTCATTGACTAGGTGGGAATTCATAATGGTCAAAAAACCCCACCAAGTCAATAAAGATTGAAAATTAGTATAAAAATGAATAACTTTCTTTGTCAAGAATGGAATTACTAAGTCACTTTGAAATTAGTTGTAAGATAATTAACTCCTGTTCCTCAATACATATACACTCATAAGGAAAATCAAAACAAAAACAAAATATTTACACTCCTTTAAATCATACATGGTCAAAGAAAAAGTTACAACTAGAAAATGATTTTGGGTAATATAAGAAAATACAATATAAAAAGTTATGCTGTTACATATGTATGTACATATATAACTTTTAGCTTTAAATTATTATAGTAGATGGGGGAACAAAAAGATGTAAAATTCACAAATTAAGCATCTAATAAGAAACTAGTAGATGAACTGAATGGTTGAAACAGAAAAATCACAAGACAATGCTTTTTTATTTCATTCCTTGTCAGAAAAAGTAAAACTCAAAAGCAATATGATAAAAAAACACTGATGTGCTTATTGCTATCAGCTGTCAGCTTGATAAGATATGGAATCATGTAAAAGACAACCCCCATACGTCTATGAGGATTGTGTTATTTGGGATGAGAACACCTAAAACATTGGTGTTATTATTTCATGGGCTGTGGTCCTAGGCGGACTTAAATAGTAGCAAGCCAGCCAAGCACTAGACTTGATCTCTGACTCTTTACTGTGGATGTAATACAGCAAGCTGCCTCAAGATTCATGCCACCTCAAGATTAGCTGATACTATAATGGATGCCCGAGTCTGTGTTGTTTGATGTAAAGAGACACCCTGACCATGGCAAGCTTACAAATGAAGTCATTTGGTTGGGGCTGGCTTACTGGTTCAGAGGCTTATGAAGTGAAAGTTTCTGATTTCGTTGGAGACTCACTTACGTCATGTGATATTTTTCTGGAAACTGTGTTGTGAGAGGATGTTTTACTGAAGCAGACACATGAGTGGATGTTTTGGTGAGAAAAGACAAGTGATGTTTTTATGGAAGATGCCTGCAAAAGGGCATGTGATATTTTGCTGGAGTGGATGCTTGAATGGATACATGAAGTTTGGAAAGGTTATAAATATAACCCAACAGACAGTGGCTGAATTGTTGAAACAGTGGTTTTCCTTGCTAATCTTTGCTGGCCTTTGTTGGGCTTTGCTAACACTGACTGGCAATGCTGTGGTATTGGTTCACCTTGCATTCTTCACTGATCATTTGTCTTGACTTTCTAGAGAGACATGTACCAAAGAACTTCTTGAGATATTCCAACAGCTCCTTGCTACTTCTCAGGACTAGTGCCAATTGTCAGAACCTCAGGGTTATTTCTAGCATGCACTGCCATTGCTGTTTAGTGAATGGTGTTTGAGAATTGATTAAGCTATCACTGCTGATTTGTATGAACTGAACTTTTGGTTTCCTGACAATGAAAATAGGGATCACCCAAAAGAATTATTTCTAAACAGGTCCAATATCTCCCCTTTGCCCTATTAACCTTTTCTTTCAGCTACCTCTGGTGGGTGGTCAGCTAGAATGGAGATTAAAACATTTAAGAACTCTTATTAAAGAAGGTTTTGAATAACCTAAGCCCATACACAGCCTTAGTCTATTATCATGGCAGGAAGCATGGTGGTATGCAGGCAGACATGGTGCTAGAGAAATAACTGAGATTTCTATATCTGGATCCACAAGCAGCAGGAAGACAGAGACTCATGGCTTGGCTTTTTGAAAATCTCAAAGCCCATGCCCAGTGACACATTTTCTCCAACAAGGCCATACCTCCTAACCCTTTCAAACACTGGAGCCCCATGATGACCAAGTATTCAAATCTATGAACCTATGGGGGCCAGTCTCGTTTAAACCACCACAGTGGACCATTTCTTCAAACTCTAAGCTGAATGAGCCCTTCTTCCCTTTTGTCAGGTATTTGGTCACAGCAGAGAGACAACTAATCATTAATGATACAATTGGTGAAATGAGAGACTGTCAATAGAGAAGTTTGAGGAAGATGAAACACTCAGGAGACACTAGGACTTGATAAAAAGCCCTTGAATTAGAGTAGTTTGATTTTGAATTTTATATTTCATGATGATATAAAAGCAATAAATAATGCTTTTATTAGAAACTGTATTCTAATTTTACATTTTGCTCTTTTGCTGGTTAGCACTATGAGCAACAAAATCAAGTCACAGCCATCAGGATAGGGAAGCCATCAGGATAGGGAAGAAGACAGCAGACACTTTACAACATTTGCTTCTAAGAATCATTTGGCAATTGATTTTTGGCTATATCATACCATCAAGGATACCAAAAGCCACGAATGCTCAAATATTTTATATAAGATGGTATAGTGTGTGCATCTAGCTAATATATGTTCTCCTGTATACTACTGCATAAACCATCTCTAGGTTACTTATGATAACTAGTTTTACTGTATTGTTTGGGAAACATGGCAAAAAGAGCTTTGTACAGGTTTAGCATTAGAAAATATTTTTGACTCATGGTTGATTGTATCTGTGGATGCAGATGGCTGACTATTTTGAATTGGCACTGCTTTTCTGGATATAAGTATTCAAAAAATTGCATTAGTTGTTTACCACATTGTCATTAAACAGGCTTTTTGGTTAGATGATTTTGACCAATCACAGGCCATTGCAAGTATTCTAGCATGTTCAAAGCAGGTCAGGCTAAGCTCTTATGTTTGTTAATTTAAGTGTGATGATTTTTAAGTTGAAGATATAGTTATGCAATATATCTAATTATGTTCCTATCCTCCTCCCAGATTCTCCCCACCCCCAAATAAATTTTTAATTTTCAATGTTGAAATCAATTTTTCCAGATGTGAGTCAAGAAGCATCTGTATTGATAAAACCTAATCCTAATCTATATAAAGTTTTTATTCTAGATTTGTGAGGTTAAGGTTTTCTCTCCTTTTTGGCTAAAATGGAGAAGAATGGTTTTTTGTAATATTTAGGGTTTAGTGTAGGGTCTTTAAAATCTCATAGTTCTAGGTGCTGGAGAAATTATTCATCACTTAAGGGCACCAGCTGTTCCTTCAGAGGACTTGGGCTCAATTTCCAGCACTCATACGCTGGCTCACAACTATTTGTAACTCCAGCTCCAGCAGATCTGATCCCCTCTTCTGGGATTTGCAGGAACCATGCACACAGATGCTATGCAGCTATACATGAAGGCCAAATACCTATACCCACAAAATGAAGATAAATAAAAATTTAAAACCCTCATAATTCTATCATTTATGACAATTCTTCAAGACATCTATATTTGAGTGTTTATTGAAGGTAATTGACTTACTAACATTGAAAATTTTATCATTATGACTTAGTTACTCTAACTAATTTCAAAGGAGTGAGTAGATTTCTTCTAAGTTAAGAGCAAAAATAAAATCATTGTTGGTAAATTTTCATTATAGGAATAAATAACAGAGAACTAACAGAAAAGCTTTAAAATATATTACAACATATAAGTTAGTCTTGAGAGAGTAAACAGAAAAACAATGTGAAGAAGTAAGAGCAGCAATAAAGTAAATCTGAGAATAGAGAAAACTTACAAAACCAGAAACTCACTTTGTGGGAAGAGTAATAGTATAGAAATCAAATGTGTTCTTGCTGCACAGGAGACAAACACACACACCACTAACACCCATCACAAACTCACATACACTCATATACATGAATACACTCACACACCCTCACATACACACACACTTATACACATTAACACACATAGCCACTACACCCACAGCAAAACACACACTAAAACACACACACACACACTCACATGCACACACTCATGCATACCACACCCACACTCATACACATTCACATACACAAATCTACTCACACACACTTACATACACATACTCATACACACTAACACTCCCACATACTCTCACACTAACACACAGTAAAACACACACTCACATACAGAGACACTAATATACATACAAGTCTCTCTTTCTCTCACCCACACATACATGCACTAACATACAGTTACACACAGAGACTCATACGCACTCAGGCACAGGGATGGAGTCTATTTTAAATACTACAGATATGACAAACTTTAAATAAAACAACTCTAAGAATGTTTTTTTGATAACAGATTTTTTTAAAAAAAATCAGACAGCACAGAAAGTTTTATAGAAACAGAATTAGGAAAACTGTCTCAGATAGATAAGACACCAGATAGTTTGGTACTTACTAACAAATCATATTGATAGTTTAAAAACTTTCCACCAAAATATTGTATTGTGCCTCTTTAAATAGGAAAATTCCAATTTTACATAAATTTTACAAAAAGTACCCAAGACACCACCACAGTGCGAAAAAGAATGCCCTTCACCAATCTTACATGGCTAGTGGAAACTGGTAGCAAAGCCAGACAGAGAAATAACAGTAATAAAACATGTGCCTTACAGTATAAATAAATAATAAATCATTATCAACTTTGGTTTTCCCAAAATTAAAAAATTGCTATATATTAGAAAATTCTGTCAAATAAAATTGAATGTTAGAGAAAAAGTCTAATGTTTTTAATAGGTATAGAAAATGTATTTAATGAAACTGATGTGAACCATGAAAAAAAACTTTTAAAAAATTTTTTCTTCTTACCCGGGCAGTGGTGGCATACGAATTTAATCCCAGCACTTGGGAGGCAGAGGCAGGCGGATTTCTGAGTTCAAGGCCAGCCTGGTCTGCAGAGTGAGTTCCAGGACAGCCAGGGCTACACAGAGAAACCCTGTCTCAAAAAAAAAACCAAAAAACCAAACTAAAACAGAACAAAAACCCAAAAATTTTCTTTTTTCATACATTATATCCTGTACTACAGTTTCTCCTTCTTCTACCCTCCCAGTCCCTTCATCCACCTCAACCTTTCTTCAGATCCACTCCACCATTTTCCTTCAGAAGAAAGTGGGCCTCCAACAGAAAGAATATTTTATCTAAAAAAGTATAAAATCTATGAAAAGCTTGTATCTTTACAGCAGATCAGATGATCAGGATGACTAAGGAGGGGCAGTTATGATGTTTTGCTTCCCGGTATTACTATGGAAAAGGGAGGCAGGGTTCAGGAAAGGGTCCACTCTCCTTGCATGGATTCTAAGGCTTTGCCCTTTCCTCTTTGCTGTGACTCTGTGTCTTCCCAGCACCTATGGCACTCTTCCCTGGTCTTGGTATTCGGAAGCATAAAGAATGATCTTTTCAATGATAGTTGCCTTAGATCTGTTAACTTCATAATGAAGCCTTCATTTCCAAACTTACAGAGATGCTGACAGTATTTATTTCTGTAACAAGAGGTAAGACAGTGAGTGCTCAGCACTGTCTCTAACATATTCTACATCTTAACAAAGAACTGAAAAGGGGTCGCCAGATATTAACACCAGGCCAGGCTGACTGATATTTGATGGATATTTTTATGTCATTCTGTATTTGGAATATTTCATGATCAGCTTTGGACAACTGAAATTCCTGTTAAGCTGTATTCCAAGCATCTTTTATTTATATGCTTGTTTTAGAGAAGAGCTCAACCCGCCTTTGGGGTGGGTAGCACATTCACCTTACTCTGTTAGGGGCAGAATACACACAAAAGATTTCTGTAAGCATGAACAATTTACCAAGGTACTCTAAAAAGAAAACGTTCTTAATTAACTTACAAGTTACTTAGTGTCCTTCTGTGCTAAATGAGGTAGGTGGGCTCTGCATTTCTTCCCCCCCTCCCCATGGTGGGAGACTTTAGGGTTTTCTTGAACTCCATCTCTGGTCACAGTAATTCATGTCTTCAGAAGAGCATTTACCCTTGGCCAAGTTTAATTTTTTCATTTTGGTTTAAAGGAGAATGGTATAAAAGATTCCATAAAAAAGCTTTCTGGCAGCCTGGAAAACAGCCAATATTCTTTTTGAGAAATCTGACTTTTTTATGATGGCCCAAGTGTAAATGACACTAGACTCAATGTTCTTTGAATTTCACACGAGTTTAAAATTTGAAGTGAGAACAGTTTGGCAAAGGATACGCAGGGGAGGGAATTGATCATCATCCTTAGCCTGTAATGCCACAGGCTTTCATGCTTCACAACTCTTCAGGCCAACTCCTACCCCAGTTAGCTTTCTGAGCATGGTTTTAGGGATACCATGTAAAGAGAAAGTCAGAACTAAGCAAACAGTTCAACTAGAAAGAAATAATAGTGCAAGCAACGGGAATTAACTATTTTTCATGACCTAGCAGATTACCAGAATGACTTTAAAGTAACTTGGAAATCTAATTGATTATATTTCTTCTGTTGTTATCTGTAAGTCTTAGATCCATGTGCTGAGTAGGAATAAAGGTTCAATATGTTACTTGATTCATGGACCAATAAATGGATGAAATGATGATAGATAGATAGATCGATAGATAGAAAAATTAGATAGATGGATGGATAGATGATATATAATAGAGCATATGGGCATAAGTATAGATATGTATGCTAGGTATGAATATGGAGGTCAGAGGGCAACCTCAAATGTTAGTCTTCACTTTCTACCTTGTGTGTACAAGATTTCTTCTTATTTGTGCTATACATGCCAGGCTAAGTGACCCATGAGCTCCTGATGACTCTTGTATCTCACTCTCTCATCTCACCCCAAGGGTGCTGAGGTTGTAGAGGCACTACGATGGCCAGATTGATGTGGGATCTAGGAATATGAGCTTGGGTCCTCCACTTGTATAGCAAGCGTACTTATCCCCTGAGACATTCCTGAGCCTTCACCTTCAATATATTTATTCATAAAAATACATTATGCTTTTGTATAAATCCAAATAGCCTACAATAATAAGATATTTGCAAATGTCCTGTGACTTAATATGGGATGCTGCCTTCTACAAAACATATGGGAATAGGTCTAGCCAATATTAGTTCATCAATTGCCTTCAAGTTGTATAAAGAAATATAAATAGATGTAGCCTTCATTATCTCCCAGGGATGACTCTGAAGAGAAGTGTTGGTGTTCTCTGATATCTCTTCAAAGTATGGAATCTGTTCAAGCCAAGTGTGGGAGGTTTAAGGTGGTTAACAAGTGCTTCCTGTTATTTGAGAGGCAGAGAGGGATAGAGGAACTAGACCATGACTCAGCTGTGAACTAGGAAGTGGCTAGCTACTTTGGGGGTGAGGAGGACATTTCTGGTCCAGAGAAAATTGGGCAAAGTTGAGTTTTCCCATGAAGTAGACCTGGGCCTAACAGAATGGAGATGCTTACATTGAAAAAGTGGACTTTTCTGTACATTGGATTGGTACCAGAAGTGAGGCTGTGAGTGGCGGATGCCTGAGGGGTTTTTCAGTGTAAGGAGATAGCTGGGCCCACAGCAACTCTCTGAGAATAGTAACTTATATCTGGATCCTTGCCACACCCTGAGAACCATCAGGCCACTGATATAATTGAGTTCCTTTTCTACTTTTTCTCTCTCCATAGCACAACTCAATTGAGGTCAGAAAGTATAGTAACCAGAGAAGGAGGTAACTTCTTTACCAGTTTTATTTCCAAGACTGTAGTAAGACCATGTAGTGCAAAAAAACAAAACCAAAACTAAAAACCAAAAAATGGTGCTAGATTCAAACAATAGGGTTTTAACATTAATAATGGCACTAGGCTTTTATTTTGTTTACATTAGTAGGATAGCAATAGTGTCTGCCTATAGCTTCATCAGGAATTAAGGAAATAAGAGGCAAAAGAAGAAATTAGTCTGTGTTGATTTCTTGGTTACTAACTCCTCCTCTTAAAAAGATCCTTTCAAAAATTTAATTTAATTTTTTTGAGACAAGGCTCTCTCTTTCAATTTTTCTCTCTCAATTTATCTCTCTCAATTTCTCTCTCAATCTCTCCCGCCCCTACCCTCCTCTCTCCCTCCAATGCCTTGGTTGTCCTGGAATTCAGTATGTAGACCAGTTTGTCCTCGAAGTCACACACAGAGATTCACCTGCTTCTTCCCCTCCAGTGCTGGAATTATATGTATGCCACTATGTCTAGCTAAAACACACCTTCTAGTCATCCCCTGGAAAGCCCCAGGTGTGGGAGAAACAGTATTCTGAATTTTGATGGAAGAATGAAGGAGAAAGCATGGTTGCTTCTTGTCTTACGGTTCTCAGGAGGAATCTCCTCTAATGATGGCTGCTCAAGGGTCTGATTGAAGCATTTCCTCACAGCTGCTCTGATTCCGATATCCGTTTACTTCCATTTCTGTGGTCTTATCTCATCTGTGCTATTTGATAGCAGGCATGATGACATCTCTACCTATCCTGCTTGAATTTATCTCCTCCTTTACACAACTACACAGCAATGCTGGAATCCTTCTCCTCCCCTTTGTTTACATTTGATCTTCAGATATCTTTTCTCTTTTTGCCTGAGAGCATGGGACCTGTTCTCTAACCCATTTATATATGAATGTTTTGATTAGCAAAGCACTGTGGGGAAGAGAAAAGCTAACAGGCAAAGATCTTAGAAGTCTGAACCCTGTTCTCCCTGTACTTTACATAGCATATAAGTCCCAGCTGTAAATTATAAGGTTGGATCAGATAAGTTTTACAATATGATTATGCAGTGGGATCATATCATTCTCTTTTTATTTCAGTCTTCTTATAAAGTAAAATAAACAATTTTATATTAGTCATCTATCACAGAAAGAATCCATTCTAAGGCATGACAGAATAAAATTTCTGTATCAAAGTCAGACTGTCTTCCTTCTCATCTCTCTATCACCCAGGCCACTGTCTCAGCCCATCATCTGTAGCCTTGTCTAGGAACTATGCACAGGTCCTCCAGTCTGGTGTCTTGTATCTAGTCTGTCTCATCTATCACATTTAAGGAGCTGCTCCTAAACATGGCTTGCCACACATTCTTTTACCCAAAGAAAGATGTAACAAGCCAAGAAGCACAAAGAATGCCAGTTTTCCATTCATTCTTTTCACCACTGCCTCTGTGAATCCAGATTCAATGGTGACATTCTGCCTCTGATTTGCCTTAATTCATACACAATTACATGTCTTTCTAACTAAAAACTAAAGCATTTCCTGTAATAGCTACTATGTATAAATCATCTTTCATTAGACTTTTACCACTTACTGGCTTAAGCTGTATTTGTTCTAAAATAACATCGACCTAGCTCCTATCACTCCAGACATCTGGAGTGCAGGAACTTGTGTAGAACCTAAATGGCTTAGTCAGTGTCTTATGTATTATATGTCTAGATAAATGGTGGAAGATGTGGGCTGATGGTTATACTGGCAATTGTTCTACATTTAAGGCAACTGACTATCTCATATTCTAAACTGTAAAAGTTTCTAGTTCTTTCAAAGCTAGTCTCACTATACTGATCAGTTATCTCTGAAATAGCATCTAGAACAATTTTGAATTATGAAGGAGTTGAGCTTTTTAGAGAATTTAATACAGATATGCTAGAAATATACAAAGTATTTTTATGGTATGACAGAGCAGTTGGTTTAAAGTAAAAATTATATATTATTGGCCTACGAATGGAATCCAGGCCAAGACATGTTTTCTTCAGCCGAGACAGCATTTTAAAGAAATTCGAATTGGTTGCCAGTACTTACAGTTGTGAGATTTCATCAAAAATGGAAGACTTATGGGTTTTCTTGAGGACACAGAAGATGTAGTGTGACTGGGCTGCAGTCTAAATAACATGGATGGGATGGCACTGGTTAAATGACACCTTATACTGCCATAAACTACTGTTTGGTCAGTATTTGCTGATACCCTGCTATATGATTTAAAACACTGAGTTTGGGATTTCTGGTACACAAAAAGCTGTATTATGTATGAGCCAGAATCTTCCAGAGGCAGTAGCTCTCAATCCTGGTCACATACTATAATCCTCTGATGGAAATTTTTACATGCTAACTGTGCCTGAGCTTCAACCCTGGAAGGGTCTTGGCTATCAATCATCCTTAGTTTAAAAGCTTGCTGGAGGACTTAGATGCATGGTAAAGTTGAGAACACCTGCTCTAAATGAAATAAAGAATAGGCAGCAAGCTGTTATGTCTGGTTGCTAAGGAGCTGGCAGAACCTGGGAGTATGATGGGGTCAGTTTCACTAAGCTCCCATTATCTCTGTTCTTTTTCCTTCAGAATGTGGTTAAGGAACAGTCTAAAGCATTCTTGACAACCCGGGGACAGCAAGAACCTCCAGTTAACACACTACTGGAATTGACACACAACTAGCCACATAAATGAATAAGTCATATACACATTACTGTGGCTACCTCCTTTGTTAAATGGAGCTGGGTTTATGGGTAATGGGGTCAGCATCATGATAAAGAAGACTCTGTCAAATGTGATATTCAATGTAGACAGCACAATAGAACAGGACACCTCATAGAAGTAAAGTCATAAGCCAGAAAGGGTAACAGACAATACCTGTTCAAAATTTTCTGCTTTCTCTATTCAGATACTATGCACTGCTTTATATGTTGGTGACACAGTGGCATAACAACAACAAACAAAACCTACATTGTGTGCCATAAGGAGCTTATGTTCTAGCCAGAGTTAAGAGCAAGGAGGTATGTCTAAACCAGAGCAGGAATGGTTATGGAGCTAAAAACATAGGTTCAGTAATGCAGAATGTTATAGGAAAAAGCTGAAATATTTCTTTATAATTCTATGAATATGCACACATATTCATGTACACATTCATACATACATGTCTGGGGAATATGAAGAAGGTGAGAGATATCTGCCAGTAATTACTTGTAAATTAATTTTGAACATATTGTCCACAATTTCTAATGTCCTGTCGGAATCTAGTAAGGAAGATCTATTTCCTTCCCTACCAAGTCTAACTGTCATATATGGACATAATCTAATAAAGACAGTGTAGAGGGGTGGGTGGCAATTTGGTGCTTTCTGTGTCATGTGCCATGTTCAACATTATGTTTGCATTAGCTGTTATAAAACTTAAAACCACCTTATGAAGTGGCTAATTGTGTCTCTGACCACTTAGAGAAGACACCAAGTTCAGAGTGGTTTGGCAACTGACCATCGCCACAGTAGCAAGTGTTAAATCTGATTCTCAAATTGAAGTTTGTCCCCAAAGCTTTGTCTATAAGCTTCTGTCTACAGTGGAGAAGGATGGGGGTGAGACTTAGGGCTGAAGGGGTTTGATGCATAAAAGAGGGATGCACAACAAATGAGGCTCAAGAGCTTCTTTCCAAAGAAGGAACATGAATCAGAGGGGACAGAAATGTTCTAAGGCTACAGAAATTGAAAAAGACAAGGCAGCCCAAAGAATGTTAAAGGTAAGATTTTACCAGAAATTCTTCACAGTGGCATCATTTAGAAATTTACACTTCTTTACTTAATGTGTGTAGTAGGGGCATGATCCCCAGGGCCATGTATGTGGAGGTTAGAGTACAACTTGTAGAAGTTGGTTCTCTTCTTCCACTATCTGGTACTCTGAGGCCGAACTGACTCTGAGGTCATCAGGCTTGGTGCTAAGTGCTTTTATTTACTGATCTATTTCAGTGTCTCCAAAGTGATTTCTAGGGAGTAATTTTTTATCAAATTAATCCAGACTTGGTTTTGTGCTGCTATGGCTCCTGAGTTTTGATCTGAATTGAATTTAGGGCTTCCCTTCATGGACCCTGTCAGGTGAATGAGCAGAATTCCACTTTAATACCTCACTATCCCTATAGACAAATGAGCTACAATGGCAAACCCACGCTGCTCTGGGCCATTCCTGTGCTCTCCCTAGTTGATATCAACCTGATTTAACTGTTATTCTGATTGACAACATTTAGCTCACCACACAGTAATCATAGCCAACTGGTACACACAGGTCAGTCTGGGATTGCTTCTGCTCACGACTAACCAGGAATCAGCTTCCTTTCCATGTCCATGGCTCTGCTTGATTGACAGTCACCAATGAGATGGAAAGAAAGCTGGTCATCATTCTGTGGACCAAAGATAGGTTTAAGTGTTTCATAATGCACTTACAATCAATTTCCATTTTCTATGTAGATGTTTCACACATTTAATCAGAAAGCATATGTGTTGAATGATTATCTCTTAGTGAATGTGTAGAATACAAATGCCAAACACTCAGCTGAACTCTGGTAAAGACAAGAGCAAACACATAAATCTACTTAAAATTGATTCAAAAGAAAGCCAAGATTCAGTGCCCAGAATGCAGCCCTGTCTCCCAATTCACTTTGAATGCCAAAAATATGCTTGAAGGATGACTCTTTAGTGGTTTAGTCATTGTGATAATCACCTAATGGAGCTACATGTATGTTGACATTTTAAGCTTTCTCTGTGGGGCTGAAATGAAGAATCTTTTAAAATATTGGTTCTTTGGAATACAGACTGGAGAGTTTTAGCTGAGATCGGGCTAAATAAGTCTGTTTTGCATCAGAATATAAAACAGTTACTAAGTACACATTCTTTCTCTAGGTTCTGAGCATGAGCAGAACAGATCCTGAATAAATAGCTCACACTATACAGGTAACACAAAGTCTATCTTTTAAAAAGCAATAAAGAGTATTTATATATTCTTTGAGACCAGGTCTCATTAGGTAGCCTTGGATGGCCTAGAACTTTTATATAGACCGCGCTGACTTCAATCTTACAGAGATACATCTACCTCTGCCTCCTGAATTCTGGGATTAAAGGCACAAGCGATTACATCTGATGATGTCTTTTATAGTGCTCAACTGGTAGAAATAAATAGACATGGGCAAATGAAACAGAAGGACTTTTCATTTTTTTAAAAAAATTCCATGTGGTAATCGCTATCACCAGAATGCCTGTGTATGACAACTCCGTAAGAGCTCACCTGGGCTGTACGGCAGCAGTACAGCAGTAATGCAGCAGTCCTAAGATCCCACCCAGAAAATATCAAGGAAGGTGTGGCCCTGACTTCTGCAAGACAGAATTGTATCCACTCTTCTCTAAGAAGGAGAACTGCATGTGGCTTTTGACAACATTTGTAGATCTTAGCAATAAATGATGTGGTTAAAAGAGGACTTTGCACTAACTTGCATGATGTAAGCTGAGTTACCCCTGGAGACACAGACCCACAAGGCTTTTCTAATTCAGGAGGGTACGATGTCTGGTTATGGAGTACTCTGGCCACTTACAGCCCTCTTGGTCTTGACTAAGAGGAAGAAATCTAGGAAAACGAAATAAAGGTAATCAAATACTCACTATAGACAGTCATTATTCAAGGGTCTTTGCCACATGCTGTAAGTTAAAAACTAATAATGTACAATAAAACTGATGTGTGTTCAGGCATGTGTATTGCAGTATGCAGATATACATGTATGTGTGTGTGTGTGTGTGTGTGTGTGTGTCTGTAAGCATCATCTGTCAATAAAAATTTGATGGCCAATGAGTTGAGGCAGGATTAGAAGGTGGAACATCTCGCAGATAGAGATAGGGCCATGGGAAAGAGCCAAGACCAAAAATTTTTTTGTCCCAGACTGGAAAGAGATGGATGAATGAAACAGAGAAGAGGTAACTAGCCATGTGCAGACATGGAATGGAATAAATAGGTTATATGTTAGGTGCTAGTTGGAGAATGAGCCAAAGCTTATGGCCTAGGCATTTATTTACAAATAATTAAGTCTCAGAGTCATTATTCTGGGAACGAAGAGGTGGTAGAAAGGTCAGAGTTGCAGGTATGCTTGTGTAGCTATTTTCTACATTCAAAACGTAGAACAATTCCTTAACCACAAAAATTCCATGAAGAAACTCTGTTCCTGATTTAACCAGTGATGATGCCTGAACTCTTCTCTGTCACTATTGTTCTGTCTTTTAAAAATTTTTACATACATAGTTTTATACATACATATATGCCTTCTTCCATACTAGCTTCTTCCAGTCAGTACAATTCATCAATTTTATATTCATATTTATATAATTCACATCACATGTGAATATAATTCATCAACATAATTCATATTCATATATTCATATTCATGATATTAATCTATTTTAATGTGCAAGACAATGAATATTTTTGTCATTGTTGTTATTGAGGATTCATTATATGTATGTACCATAATTTGTTTTTCTGTTTATCTATTGAAGCACATTCGAGCTGGTGATTACAAATGGAGTTTTTATAAGCATTGATGGATAGGTTTTCATGTCACTAATACTTTATTTTAGGGTAATTACCTACAAATGAACTTACTGTCATTTGATAAATACAAGTCTAGCTACACATAAAAGACTAGGCTGTTTTCCAGAGCAGCTATACACATTTATTTCTCACTTGACCCATTGGAATTGCCCACCCAGTCAACAACACCACATACAGTATCAGTTCTGTTTCATTTGCATTTTTAATTATCCTAAAAGCTGTACAATTTTTACTATACTTTTAGTGGATGTTGATGTTAGTACACACACATTTATCATTCTTATGTCATACTTAGTGAAATACCCATTTGTTCCCCTCACTTTTACATTTTTCCTTAAAATTTCTTTATTTTACTTCTGTTGAGTCTTGAATGTCCTTTAGTATTCTTGATCTCCCCCTACCCCCACACAATTTATGCGAATGTGTCTGCATGCTTGTATGTGCATGGGCACACAGATGCCTGAAGAAGGGAGAAGAGAGAAAACAGTTTATCTCGTGGAAATGGATTTATCGTCAGTCATGAGAGGCCTGATGTGGGTTCTGGATATCAAATCTGGGTCCACTGGATAAGAAGCAACTGTTCTTAATTGAACCATTTCTCCATTCCTCAAATCCTTCCTTAGGCATACATTCACAATTCCCTTTCTTCCATAAAGTTCTCCTATTCCGTTTGACCTAAGCTATAATTAAAAAGGTATAGTACCTTTTTATTATTGCAGTTTTGTACTGATTTAATATGATCCAGTATAACTTATTTTTGCTTGTCTTTGTCAAAATTATTTTGGCTGTTTTAATTTTTCTTTGCATTTAATATGCAAATTATACAAAAATTCTTGCTGTGATTTGGTTGGAAATATGTTAACCTAGAATAATTTGAAGAGAACAGGTTGGTAACTCCAGTGAGCTTTTAACATTTGCACACAAGCTCAGTTTGTTCTCCATTTTCTTGGCCTTAAAAAAAAATCACCTGGATATGCATAGAGACAACTTATTTCATATTAGTTTTTCTTTTGTAATCTGAGTGGAATGAGTCTTTTTTTTTTTTTTTTTTTTTTTTTTTTGTCTTTTGTGTCCCATTGCACTAGTGAGGGATGCTAGTGCATGATAAGAGAGGCTGTGAGAGTAGGCATCTTTGTTTTCATTCTCATCACCAGATCAGTCTTCTCATGGTTTTATAAGGCTGCTGATTTTGTAAGCACTCTTATCAACTAAGAAAGCTTCCTCCTAAGAGATTTGTAGAGAATCAGCAGAGATATAGTGGGAGGGAAAAGTAGAACAAGCAGAGTGTATTCTAATGCATATTAAAGGACAAAAATCTCTTAGTGCCAGAGTCCAGCTCCAGGTGAGGGTCAGGAGGCTTGAAGTAGGTGGATTCAAGAGAAGCAAGGCAGGAATCAGGCACCAGACACCTTTTGCTTTCGTTTCATGAGAGACAGGACATCTTTATGTAGCCTGACCTACTCTGACAATCTGAGTCTCTCACAGGCTTTATTTATACACAAAATCATTTCCTTAAAACCTCTAATCATTAATTACATATTTTCTTAGGGTACATCTTCCTTCATTACATAAGCACATAAAAGAAGCAAATCTAGAAAACAGCTAATTTAATAAAAATTGAAAGTTAACATTATGATAAAATCAGTTTTCTTTAACTTAATGTCTTTTTCCTTAAGATCAGTGTTGCAATGCCTGTTGTTACAGAAATGCTGGACAGGATGTCTCTATTTAAAGCTAACCAAGTTAATAAATCAGAAGTTATTTGCTACTACCTGTTACATCAATCGTACCCCCTCAGTCCTTTGTTTAACTTTTCCTTTCCCCCTTAATTTTCTTTTATATTTGATATAAAAGCACCATCCTTTCCTTTGACTTTTAAAGTATTGTGTGGCCTTTTTGGCAGCACACAAACATTGCTCAAACATAGCAATCTTCTTTATTTTTCTACAATATCAGAACAAGTCCTGGCCTGCTCAGGAAGCCAGGCAGTTCACAGGGTCAGAATGTTTTATGTGTCTCTGTCATAAACCCTTGTTTCAGTATGATCCCTATCTTTATTACAATCCTGTAAAGGGTTTCTAGAAGAACCTCAGGATTCCTGAAACTGCTTGATTGGCCTTCAGGAGGGTGCCAGTATAAAAGTTTTTCATTAATTGTATAATCAAAATCTTTTCTGCTCCACATTAGTTTTATGTTTCTGAGGCTAGACATATGTAGAAAAGATGACATGAAATTCTAATGATTCAGTTATGGTTTGTCAGCTCCTGGAATTTCCCAAAGTTGTTCTTCTTTAATGGTTTTATTCTTTCTCAAATTCTGTGTCTCACGTTTATTAATACCACTTTAGTAATAGCTTAGATGGTAGAGCCAACTTCTTGCATAACTAATTCTCCCACTAAACTACCATTAGATTTATTCTTATCAAATCAGCTTTTATATGAATTGTTACATTATTCCAGGCATAGCCTTCAGTGAAGGACCCTTAATAGCAAGGAATTAAAATATTAAGTGTGTCAAAAACACAAGTAAAAGTTGTGTAGCAAATTTCTACCAAGGTTAGTGACAAGCCAGTCCAGGTTATGCTAGCACTGGAACTTTGCCAAATGGTGCCTGGAGAATGGGATGCTTGGCATTGGCATTTAACAACCATTTCATTAATTTTTGAGAATTATATATATATATATATATATATACATATATATATATATATATGTATATATATATATATATATATATATATGCAGTGTATGATAATCAAACATACCCCCAATTCTACCACCCAACTCATTCTGGGACCACCAAAGTGTTCCCCTTTCAATTTCATGTCCTTCTAAAAAAAAGTGTCAATTAATGGGTGTATGGTCATGAGTATGTAGCTATCAGTTGAAGTATGGGAAATATATCAATGAACACAATTCTAAAGAAAAATTACTATTATCCCCAGCCACCATGGGTTGTTAATAGCTCTTCAAATACAGAAGAAAAAATCTACTATTAATAAATATAAATAAAGAAATGAATGAATGAATGGTAGATAGATAAATCAGAAGTTTCCTTCTCTTTCTAGTTTGCTTAATGTTCATTCATAGATAGAAGCCATGTGTTTCTATCTATGCTTTTCATGTGTTTTCTATATTAATTAGCATGGCTGTATTTCCTCTTTAGTCTTTTCATTAGTTTCTGTAGATTACATCACTTTATTTCCAACTATTCACACAGCATTACACTCCAGAAAAAAAACTCTATTTCAGAGTTTTATTTGCCAGTGTGCAATTAAAGATTTTACATCTGTCTTCTGGAGAGATTCCTGTCTTTCTTTTTCTTGTATTGTAGCTGTCTGGTTTTCATAGTGGGGTAATGCTGTCTTCATAAAATGAGATAAATATGTCAGTTATATCCACTTGTCTGGAAATGTTCATTCTTTAAAATTCTTAGTGATTTTCTGTCTACTGATGCACTTGCTTTTATTATTGATGTTACAGGGTTACTAAAAATTCCAAATATAGCTTAAAATTTGTCTAAAAAACTGAAACTATTTGTATCTTTGACCTTCGTGCTCTCTTGCAATGTCTTTTTTTTATTCCTGGTAATATTATTTGTTCTAATAGCTACTTCACATGGTTGATATTGGACCTCTATCCTTCCTTTGTATAGTGTTTGCATGATATATTTTAAATTATTTTATTTACCCTAATTATAAATAGTGTAGGGTATATTCAGTTTAGAAAACACGCAGTTGAGATTGTAGTTTTAAATAGATTATAATGGACTTAAGATAATTGTCAATATATTTATATTCTAGTGGACTATTTCTGATGTGTTTTGTGTTTCTTCTAGTTTTTGTTATTGTGTTCTTTCTGACTATTTGAATTTTTTCTTCAACTTGTATTTAGATACATATTGCATAAATTTTTAAGTGGTTGCTTTAAAATATTCACACTTAAAATTTCAGAATCTACTTAGAATGAATATTTTATGAATTCAATAGAAATTCATAAGCCTTGCTACCACCTTGTCTGTTTAGCCTCCTCCCTTCATATTATAATTGTCATGGCATTTAATTTACAGACACTGAAAATGCCATCAGACATAGCTTTGATTTTTACTTTCAACAGCCTCATAATATATTTAAAAAATTTAGAAAGAGGAAAGAATAACTATTATGTTTTCCCAGATATTTTAGATTTTTACCACTTTTACTTTATTGTCCATATTCTAAGTTTGTTTTTTGGCGTGATACATCGTCTCGGTGATTAATTTTCTTCATGATTACTAAGCAACAAATTCTTAGAGTTTTTTTGGATGTCTCATTTCTCCTCTTTGGCCTGCAGTTTGCTATGTCACTCAAATTGATTACATGCTTTTTCTCCTTCACCATCCTGAATGATGGACTTATGTGCACATATTACCATACCCTTCATCCCTAGTCATTCATGATATTTTAAATACATTGTTTTTTAAATGAAACCAAAGCCTTAACATACTAAAACATGTTGGATGCAGTGAAAGCAGTGTTTTGAGTGAATTTGTAACTTGGCTAAAGAAGTGGCTCAGATGGAAGAGTATTTGTCTGGTATGCATGAAGGACTGGGTTAAGTCCCAGTATTATGTAATGTCAGGCATGGTGGTACACACATGAAAACCCAGAACTAGGGAGGTAGAGGCAGGATGTTTGGAAGCTCAAGGTTATCTTTTATACTTAAGACATTTAAAGTTCTACTCTATGCCCACAAACTTCACTTAAAGCACACCTTAAACAGCACCCTAACTCTTTGGGCTTCTCTACGTCCAGCTCATTTCCCAAATAATGACATGGAGGGTTATTTATTTATGAAATAATGCCTAGGCCTTAAGCTAGGTTGTTCCCCATTTAGCTTGTAACTCATATAACCTGTTTATACTATTCTATGTCTGTCATATGCCTGGTTACTGTTCTTCAGTTTCATATATCTGACCTCCTCTGAGTCTTGGTGGTAGATCTCTTTCCCAGTGTTATTGTCTCTGTGCCAGATGTCCTACCTTTTATTCTTTCCTGCCTTGCTTTAGGCCATTCAGCTGCTTATTGACAGCTGATGCTGTTACACAGTGCACAAGAGACCCTACAGCCTTGCAAAACCTGGACTCCATATTTCAGCCTACAATTCTGGCTGCCTTCCTATAGGCCATGCTGGTCCCAGGGGTCCCAGTAAGATCCTGCCCTATGCTAACAAACTCCTTTTTAAATATATCCAACATTTGTAAACTGCACCCAATACTCTAGACTCCATATTTGATCAACAACTTTGGTAGAAGGCCTTTGCATTCTTGGAGGGTGTTTCAATTGTAGGAACCCCAGAGATAATGTTGGTACCCCAAACCCCATAGGTCACACAGGTCACAAAAACCCAGTGGGAATTCTCTACTAGACCTGAAGACTTGCTGGGCCCCAGCATCCTCGAATATTCAGCCAGAAGACTTGAGAAGAAACAGAAACCAAGGGGCAAACATCCAAAACACACTTATCTAGCAAAGGGAAACTCTAAAATCAACATCTAAATATATAATAAACTCAAACTCAGATGACTAGAAGCCAGCATAAAAACATAATCAAATGGAGCCAGGGAAATATGGTACCACTTAGAGTACAGTTATCCTACTATAGCAAGCCCTGGGTATTTCAACAGAGCTGAAGCATAAGACAGTGACCTTATAATCAGTCTTCTGAAGATTACAGAGTTCTTTAAACAGGAAATGAATAAATCCCTTAAAGAAATACAAAAAATTACAATCAAACAGGTTAAAGAAGTGAGTAAATCTGTTCAAGACCTGAAAATAGAAATCGATATAATAAATAAAGCACAAACTGACCGAATCCTGGAGATGAAAAACCTAGGTAAGAGAACAGGAATTACAAGTGCAAGCATCACCAACAGGATTCAGGAGGTGGAATGCAGGGTCTCAGATGTAGATGATACAGTTGAAAAGATTGATATACCAGTCAAAGAAAATGTTAAATCTGAAAAGTTCCTGACACAATATATCCAGGAATTCTGCAACACTATGAAAACATCATCCCCAAGACTAATAGGAATAAAAGAAGATTCAGCAACTCAAAGTACTAGAATGATATCTTCAAAAGAATCACAGAAAAAAATATCATAACCTGAGGAAAGTGATGCCTATAAACATACAAGAAACATATAGAACACCAAATAGATTGGACGAGAAGAAAAAAAAAAAACAAACTCCCTACCTCCTACTGAATAATAATTCAAACACTAAATGTAGAGCCAAAGCAGATGTCTTATGGACTATAAAAAACTACAGATGTCAGCCCAGGCTACTATATCCAGCAAAATTTTCACTCGTCGTAGATGGAGAAAAGAAGATAGTCCATAACAAAGCCAAATTTAAACAATATCTATTCACAAATCCAGTTCTACAAAAGAAATTAGAAGAAAAATTCCAATCCAAAAAGGTTAACTATACTCAAGAAATAATTTCATACTAGCAAAACAAAGGGAAACACACACACACACACATGTACACATACACATGTACACACACACATACACACACGCTGCTACCACTACAAATATAAAAATAACAGAAATTAATAATTGATCATTAATATCTCAATTTTCTAATAAAAGCTAACAGAATGGATGTAAAAACAGGATCCATCATTCTGCTGCATACAAGAGACACACCAGCAGCAAAAAGATAGAGGTTACCTCAGAGTGAAGGTCTGGAAGAAAGATTTTCTAAACAAATCAATGAAAAGGCAAGCTGATGTAGCCATTCTAATATCTAACAAAATAGACTTTAACCAAAACTAATAAAAAGAGATGAAGAAGGACACTTCATACTCATTAAAGGAAAAATCAACCAAGGTCACATTTCAGTTCTGAATATGCTCCAAAGACAAAGAGTGCCCACATTGAAAAAAAGAAACATTATTAAAGCTTAAATCACACATTAAACACTATGCATAATGAGAGACTTCAACATTGCACTCTCACCAATGGACAGGTCATCCAGATAGAAATTAAACAGAGAAATGAATAACAGAACTAAAAGACATTATAACTCAAATGCACTTGACAGATATCTACAGAACACTTCACCCAAACACAAAAGAGTAGACCTTCTTCTCAGCGCCTTCCAGAACCTTCTCCAAAACTGACCATGTACTCAGCCACAAAGCATGTCTCAACAGATACATAAACAGTGAAATAACATCCTTTATCTTATCAGACTTCCATAGATTAAAGCAGACTTAAACAACAGCAGCAGAAACAATCTAAAGCCTAAAACTCATGGAAATTGAACAACTCTCTTTTCAATGACCACTGGGTCAGGGAAGAAATAAAGAAAGAAATTAGTAACTTTCTAGAACTCAATGGAAATGAAGGCACAGCATACTCAAAGTTATGGGACACAATGAAAGCATTGCTAAAAGGAAAGTTCCTAGCACTAAGTGCCTTCATTAAAAAATTAGTGAGATCCCATACTAGCGACTTAACAGTACAACCGAAAACTCTAAAACAAAGAGTCAAACTCACCCAAGAGGTGTAGACATCAGGACTGAACTAAATACAATGGCAGCAAAAAGAACAGTACAAAGAATCAAGGAAACAAAGAGTTAGCTCTTTGAGAAAATCAGGAAAACAGACAAAAACTTAGCCAAACTAACTAAAGGGCAGATGTAGAATATCCAAATTAAGAAAATCAGGGAGCTCTGAGGGTGCTACTTAGTTCATATTGTTGTTCGTCCTAAGGGGCTGCAAACCCCTAAGTAGCACCCTCAGAGCTCCCATGGTCTCAACCACCAACCAAAGACTGCACATGGAGGAGTCTGATTGTTCAGGCAGCATGTGTATAGTAGAGGATTGCAAATTCGATCATCAATAGGAGGAGAGGAGCTCAGCCCTGTGAAGGTTCTGTGCCCCAGTTTAGGGGAATGCCAGGGCCAGAAAGTGGGAGAGAGCGGGGTGGCAGGCATGGGGAAGTGGGAGGCAACAGGGGTTTGTTTTGGTTGTTTTTGTTTGTTTCTTTGTTTTTTGGAGGGGAAACTGGGAATGGAGAAATTTACATGTAAATAAAGAAAATATCTAAATAAAAAAAAAATCAGGAATGAAAAAGGTGACATAACAATAGAAACTGAAGAAAACCAAAGAATCATTAGGTCTTACATCAAAAACCTGAAAATTGGAAAGTCTAAAAGAAAGGAATATTTTTCCAACAGATATCATTTACTAAGATCAGATAACCTAATTAGACAGGTAACCCCCTAATGAAATAGAAGCAGTCATTAAAATTTCCCAGTGACAGATAGGCTTGATATAGAATTCTTCCAGACATTTAAAGAAAATCTAATACGAATATTCCACAAATTATTCTACAAAAAAGAAAGAGAGGGAACATTGATGAATTCATTTTATGGGGACACAGTTACCCTGATACCTAAACCACATAAAGATTCAAAAAAGAAAGAGAATTTCAAACCAATTTCCCTCATGACTGTTGATGCAAAAGTAGTAAAATACTTGCTAATGGAATAAAAATTACATCAAAAACATCATCCACTATAGTTAAGTATGCTTCATCTGAAGGATGCAAGGATGGTTTAATATAATTCAGTATAATTCCATCAACATAATTTACTATATAAAGAAACTGAAAAAAATTAAGAACATATTTCATCAGATACTGAAAAGCCTTTGACAAAGTCCAAAACCCTTTGATGTTAAAACTATTAGAGAAATAAGGAAAATAAGGTGGATATCTAAACATAATAAAGGCAGTGTACAACATGCCAACAGCCAACATAAAATTAAGTGGAAATTTAAAGCAATTTCACTAAAATCAGGGACAAGACAATACTGCTCAATTTCTCTGTATATATATTCAACACAGTACTTGAAGTTTAGCTAAAGCAATAAGACTACTAAATATCAGAGGATACGTTTGGAAAGGAGGAAGTCTTAATATCGCTATTCAAAAATGATATGTATACATTAGTGACCTGAAAAACACTACCAGGGAAATCCTACAGATGATAAACACCTGAAGGAAAGTGGCTGGATACAAAATTAACCTAAAACACAAACAAACAAAGAGTAGCCCTCCTATATACAAATGATAAATGGACTGAGAAATAAATCAGGGAAACAATACACTCCACAATAGCCACAAATAACATAAAATATCTTGGTGTAACTCAAGCAACTAAGAGACCTATATGGCAAGAACTTCAAGTCTTTGAGGAAAGAAACTGAAGATGATATCAGAAGATGTAAAGATCTCCCATGCTCATGGATCAGTAGTACTAACATAGTAAAAATGACCATCTTATCAAAAGCAATCTACAGATTTAATTCAATTCCCTTCAAAATTCTAACAAAATTTATCTTTTTTACAGATTTTGAAAGAAAAATATTCAATTTCATAAGTAACTTTCCCCTAATGAATAAAGGTTCTAAGGGACCAATCGTTGGGCAAGGAGGGGGGACTTCTGGGTGGGTGAGAGCAGAGAGGGAGCACAGGAGAAAGGAACCCTTTTGTAAGGTGGGAGCAAAGGAGGCAAACAGAATGTAAGAAGCCAGAGGCTGGAGTTCT
Source organism: Mastomys coucha (assembly GCF_008632895.1). Taxonomy (NCBI): domain Eukaryota; kingdom Metazoa; phylum Chordata; class Mammalia; order Rodentia; family Muridae; genus Mastomys; species Mastomys coucha. The sequence continues at coordinate 3,977,544 of NW_022196912.1, read as the reverse complement.
GAGTGGGAGATCCACCAGGATCTAAGGATCTGCCACTCGAGGATTTATAACAAATTAGTTCACAAAATTAGGATGCTAGATTCTGCACCCAGTGATTATGTTACCTGTTAATTCTAAACTAAGATTGTGTGGTGTTTTCCTTCATGCTGTGACTCAACTGGGTTTCAGAGTAAGGTATGGTGGCAGAGCTTAGTGTGCAAGAGTGCACCCTAGTCACCCACAGGAATTTGGAAGCATGGGGAGGGCATGGCAGCAGCCAGCCCTGGGAACGTAGCAAGCCAGAGGAGATAACAATTTTGGAGCTCTGAATCAGAGTCTGCCAGACTGAGAATAGGTCAGCCTGTGTGCTGCTGCCTAGCCAGCATTAGCTTAGATGTGTTGCTTTTGTATATTTCACACAACAGGATAGCTAAAACAATCCTGTATAATAAAAGAACTTCTGTAGGTATCACCATCCTTGATTCCAAGCCGTACTACAGATCAATAGTCATAAAAACTGCACAGTATTGGCATAAAAACAGACAGGTTGAATAATATATAAAGAAGAAGTCAAGAAGCTAAATATCAATCAGCCAAATAATCCAATTAAAAACTGGGTACAGATTTAAACAGAGAATTCTCAACAAAGGAATTTCTAACGACTGAGAAACATTTAAATGTTCAACATCCTTAGCCATCAGGAAAATGCAAATCAAAATGACTCAGATTTTGTCTTATACTTGCTAGAATGGCTAAGATAAAAAACTTGACAGCTCATGCTGGTAAGGATGTGGAGCAAGGGAATGCTCCTGGCTTGCTGGTGGGCGTTCAAACTTGTAAAGCCACTTTAGAGATCAATTTGGTGCCTTCTCAGAATATTGGGAATCAATCTAATACAAGACCCAGCTGTACCACTCCTGGCTATACAGCAGAGGATACTCTACCACGCCACAAGGACACTTGGCTTAACTATGTTCATAGCAGCTTTATTCTTAATAGCTAGAAACTGGAAATAACCTAGATGTCCCTCAACCAAAGAATAGATAAAGAAAATGTTGTACATTTACTCAGCTATTGAAAACAATGACATCATTAATTTTGCAGCAAAAAGATGGAAATAGAAAATATTATCCTTAGGCAGGTAACCCAGACTCAGAAAGACAAGCATAGTATGTACTCACTTATAAGGGTATATTAGTCATAAAGTAAAGGATAACCATGCTACAATTCACACAACCAAAGAAACTAAATATCAAGGAGGGCTCAAGGTGGACACATGAATCTCACTGAGAAGGGAAAATAGAGTAGACACCATGGGTGATTGTGGAGAGGTTACAGGATTAGGGTAGGAGTGGGAATGGGAAAAGGAGGGATCAGGTGGGGAAGGACCTTTAATCTCTGGGATGACGTAGAAACTTAGGGCACTGGAAACTCCCATAGTTCTATGAGGGTAATCCTAGCTAGGATTCCTAGCAACTGAGGATATGGACCCTGAACTGGTTATTTCCTATAACCAAGGAAGCCTCCCATGGGAGGGATTGGGACAGCAACCCAACCACAAAATTTTCAACCTACAATTGATCCTGTCTACAAGATGTGCTGGGATAAAGATGGAGGAGAAATTGAGGGAGTAGTCAACCAATGACTCGTGTAGCTTGAGACCCACGCCATGATAGAAACCACACATCTGACACTGCTAATGACATTCGGTTATACTTGCAGACAGGAGCCTACCAAAACCATCATCAGAGAGGCCTCACCCAGCAACTAATGGAAACAGATGTAGAGACCCACAGCCAAATGCTAGGAGAAGCTTGTGTGGAATTACTCAGAAGAAGAGGAAGAATGATTGTAGGAGCCAGAGAATCAACCCATCTGGGCCAATAGGAGCCCCCCAGAGACTGAACCATCAAATAGGAAGCATGTGTGGATCTGACCTAGATCCATAGTATATATGCTACAATTGAGTAGTTTGGTTTTCATGTGGGAACAGGGACTGTCTCTGCCTCTGTTGCCTGCCTTTGGGATTCTTTTCTCCTCCTGGGCTACATTGTCTGCCTCAATAGAAGAAGGTGCCCCTATTCTTCCTGCAACTTGATATGCTAGGGCTGGTTGATATCCATGGGATAGCTCCCCTTTTCTGAGGAGAAATGGAGGAGGAGTGGATGATGGGGGGAGGACTAGGAGAAGAGGAGGAAGGGGAAACTAAAGACTATATGTAAAGTTAATTAACTGATTAATTAATTAATTAACTAATAAAAAAGAAGTTTGAAGTTAACCAGACATATGTGAAAAAGAAAGTACTTATATTCAAAGTAACACACTAAAAAGGAATAATCAAAAAGAAGATAATGAAAAGAATTAAACAAAACTTTTACCTCAATAAAAGAGAGAAAAAGGAGAAATAATAGGGATAAGGATTACAATATAAATATATAAAAGAAGAAACAAAAAATCTAACAAAAGCTCAGTATGACTTGATAATCTGATGAAATTTTAGCTATAATGAGCAAGACAGATTACTTTAAACACTAAACATAGAACAGAAGGTATTGTAAATGAATACTACACAATACATGCTAACAAAGAGGATAACCTAGGTGAACATTTCTAGGATGACCCAAGCAGTAGAAATAAAAAAAGTCTGAATAGAGTTTTTCATTTATACTCCCATTATAAAGAGACTGAGTTAGTAATAGCAATAGAAGAACTTCTCGCAAAGAATATTCCTAAACCTAATGGCTTCAATGATAATTTTCTGTTGTTTTTCTGGGATGAGGACCCCCAAATCATCAGCCCCTTTCTCTCAGGTATTAGGATTATAGGTGTTTATAACACACAGACTTTCATGTAAGATTTGTACTGAATTTTTAGAAAAGAATTAACATTACTTCTTATGAGGGCATCTACGATGTTTTTTACAAGTGTTTTAAATTGCATTCATAGCTATTCTTGGGTGCATATGGCCCATGAACTGCAGGTTGAACATATGTAGAAAAGAAGTAGATAGTTTTAAGCTGGTTCTATGAGATTATGATTACATGTATCTTAATACCAGACAAGAAGTTCATAAGGAAAAGGAATCACTCATGGATACCCACAAAATGTAGTTGTGGAATTCTAACTACAGCACTTTAAACTGGACTAGGACGTAGTTCATTTTATATAGTGCTTAGCATACAGGAAGACTTGGTTGAATTCCTAACAACATTTAACAGAAAATGGTGATGTACCTCTTCTGTCCTCCTATCATTCAGGAGGGAGAGGTATGAGGATCAAGGGTTCAAGACCATCCTTTATCACATAGTGAGTTCAAAGCTTCAGTTATCTGGGACAAGAAAACAATTCAGCAATTTATAATTTATTATAATTTTAATGTTTAATGTAATTTATTGCAGAAATTAAAGATAGATTTGATGTGTAAATGTCAATGGGCAACCCCATACTAATAGCAGACAGAATATTATTGTCTGAATAGATACTGAAAACATTAAAAGAATACTTCACAATTAAAAAATCAGCAATGTGAGGCATGGTGGGATATGTCAGAGGTAAAATATTTGGGAGGTTGAGAAAGAAGAGTCAAGATCTCCAGTCCAACCTGGGCTGATAGTAGCAAGATTCTGCCTCAAAACAAAATGATAACAAAAACACTAAATATATTTGATAAGTACACCTAATAAAAATAATTTATCCTCCTATATGTCTATGAGCATTTGGAATAACTAGAAACTACAATCTTTCTACCTATGATCAGGAACAAGACAAGGATTTCCACTCTCAATATATTAATTTAAGAATATTATTCTGAGGGTTCTATATATAACAGTTGTGTGATAAAAATAAATATGAGCACCTACAATGAAAAATAGTAAAACAACATCTATTTGTAGATAATATGAACTTATATACAGAAAAGTTTGAGGAATAAATAATAATAAAATATGGTATAAATAAGAAATAAAATTTTAGAGCTAATAAATATGTTTAACAGAGTTATACAATATGAGGTTATTACACAAAAATCAAGTGTATTTCTGTATGCTGGTAATATTCATAACAAAAGGAATAGAAGAAACCAAATTTATTTACCACAAAATGTAAAAGAAGAAAATATTTAAGAATAAATTTAATCAAATTGATATTAAATTTATACTCTGAAAATTGTTACACATTAATGAGACAAAGAAAGGAGATCTGAATATGGAAAGGTGTCAGTGTTTTGGGAGCCTAAAAGTTAGCTTTTGTTAAATAGCAATAATACTGAAAGGAATCTGTAGTTTAATGGGGAATCTTATCAAAATTCCATCTACCTTGTTTACAGACACCGACAATTCAGAAATGCAAGGGCATAATGGTCAGCATAATATTGTAAATGAAAAACACATTTGGAGTATCAATACTTGCTGATGAAATTTTGTGGCTCAAATGAAACCATAGTAACAGAGATCATAAGCAACTGATATAGCAATAAACATGCAAATCAGGGAGACTGGATGGAGACACCACAGGTCAGTATATACTTTTGTCAAGACTTGTTTTTGAAAAGGAGTTGAGACATGTTAACCTATTAGATTGGACAACTGGACAAGCCCATTCCTAAGAAGAAAATTGAATCTTTACCTTGGATTATTTATAAACATTAACTTGATGTGGCTAAAAGAATAAAACAAGCAGATATGTTCATATACATGTTTCTCTGATCAACTTGTACCCAAAAGATCAGAAAACAGATACACACAGAAAAGTAAACACAGGTCCCAAGAAACACCATTCATAATTGTTGAAAGCAAAAAAACCTCCAAATGTGCATTGCTAGGTGGACAGACAAAATGTAATACATTCCTTTGGTGGAACATTGTAGGTGTGGCCATGAGAATAAATTAGTGTGTCCTAGCTAGCAAAGCAATCCTGAGATGATTCTCGTCTTCCCATGGCCCTAGGTGAGCAAAGAAATCCTGAGACAATCCCCAATCCAGTGTTATGAGGCCCTGCTAGGCAGACCATGTCCAAGGCAACCTCTAGCCTGTGCTACAGGGCACAGGCAGGGAACAGCATTCCTGAGATGACCACAGCTACTCAGAGGCACTGAATACCACTAAGATGAACAAGCAGATGGTGGAGAGATGGAATAAAGGAGGAAGCAGAAGGATGTTTGCACAGTGATAAGAGTTGGAACTGGAGACTTGACCATAGTGAGATACAGCCAGATGCCACCTAAAACCATGGTATGGTCCTCTTCTATGCTGCCAGCAAGGGCCATGTCTGGGTCCATGGCCCTGCAGTAGCATCTGTTATCACCAAATGACTCTCTGGTTTGGGCTGCCTGGGACCATATTGATGTCTGAGAGCTATACAGAGCTGGAACTACACCTTTCCAGCTTCAGAACTTGGGAGAGTTTTGGAAGGGGGTACATGATATGAAGTTCACAAAGAATCAATAAAAAGTTTAATAAAAAAGAACAAATTAGTGAGAAAATGATACAACAAAAATCTTGCAAACATACTAGACGAAAAAATAAAACAAAATAGCCTACACATTAAATAACCATATTTACATGAAATGCCAATGATAAACCAAAAGTAGACCTGTGGTTCTAGTAACAGGGAGCAAGTTGGGATGAGATGGCATACAGAATGATTGATAGTGGGCTTGATGTTTCTTTGGGGGATTTCGGAGAAATAATCAGGACTTTAGAGACTGGACTGGTTGTAAACCTTTGTGATGTACCCCAAATCACTGAACTTCTTATAACTAAAGAATGAATTTAATAATATATTAATTAATTTAATAATGATAATAATGACAATAAAAAATAAAAGGTTCTACTTCTTTGTAGTGAGCTGATTCTGATAAGAAAGTCAGTCCTTGGTGTTGTTTTCCCATAGGAAATAATTTTCGTCCTGCTCTTGGTAAATTGTCTTCTGTATTTTCACCACGTCTAGCTCTTTAGGCATGGGTTTCTTTCACTTTTTCTTGTTAGGGTTTTTCTGTTTTGAACCTACTGATTATATCTTCTATCAAGATTGAGTGATGACTGGAAAATTCTTGTATCACTGTCCGTAAGTTCATTATTTCTTTACTCTGTAATATTCATTCTCCTTTTATTAAGCTCACTATAGAATTTCTAAATTTTGGTTGTGTTTGTGTGTTTTAGGTATTAAGTCAAGGTGTTCTTTTCCCAGTAGAGGAGGTGTAGTGAGGCATCTCACTCGAGGATAACAGGACATCAGCTGCCAATGATGGAGAACTAAGACAAAGCTAGGTGAGATCTTCAAATATGCCTACTTGCATTTTATATAAAAGTAAAACCTATGAAGAAATGTCCCTTTAAGCAAAGTGAGGGATAGAATCAAGTTTGGGCATAGGAGAAAGCTCAGGGAGGATTGCTATTGACTACTGCCTATGGCAATACACTGGCTTCTGAATTTCAAAATAGGTCCTAAGAAAGAAGATAAGCAAAAGGAAGAAAAAATATATTAAATTGTGGGGTAAACTTTAAATTTTAATTGATAAGCTGCTGTATTTTGGGGCAGATACCCCTATATTCATAATAGTAAATTTAGCTTTAGCTTTAACAATAACAGAAAATTTTTTATTTTTATATTATTTTATAAAGGTTATAAATTTTAATTTATATACCATGTTGTTCTTCTCTTTACATTTTCTTAGTAGTTGTTATCTACTAATACTTACCTTTATTTTCATTTATTAATCAATAAACTTTTATAGAAGCACATATTTTGACAAATATATTACTAGTAGTATGCAAAACAGACTTAGGTCACTTGAATAACTTCTGGTTTTGTTGGTTTGTTTAATTAAGTATGTCTAGATATTTAACAAGACATATTTACATTAAAATTTACTTTTTCTCAGCTCTAAACAGGAGCTTCCTTTAAGTCCCGGGGATCATTGTAGAAAAGGTGCTGTGGAGGATGAATCAGTTTTGTTCAGGGATATGTGATCTGAGAGGCCACCCACGTTCCAGAAGATAGTCCCCCATGCATATACATTTGTTATATGTACTTTGTAGGTAAGAACAGACTAAAAAAGCATATAGAAACTTTCAAGGAAAGAGTAGTGGGAGGGTAGGGGAAGAATTGGAGGAAACTGAATGAGGGTTAATTAGACTCAAACATTATATGTGTACATGAATAATAAATATATTTCAAAGTAATGTTTCTTGCTAAAGAAATGCCTCAGTGGATGAAGCAGTTCTTGCAGAATCATGAGGATAGAAATTCAGAACCCGAGAATACATGTAGAAGTTGGGTAGGTATAGCAGCTGCCTGTAATCCCAGTAGTAGTGATAAAGGATTCTCTGGGCAAGATAGATAGCTGAATTTGGAGGAATTGGCAAGTTCCATGTTCAGTAAGAGACCCTGTATCAATTAACAACATCATAAACCAAAACAAAAAAAAGAAAAAAGAAAAACAAATAAATAACAACAACAAAGCCCAAATCAAACCCAAAACAAACTAAAACAAAGCAAAAAAAACCTGCCAAAACCCAATGAGTAATGGAGAAAGACAGCCAGTGTAAACTCTGTGCCTCCTCCTTCATATGCATGCTTACGCACACATACGCCCATACCATGGACACATAAATACATATGCAAATAATTTGCTAGTGGGGTTTTGAAATTCAAAATTATAACTGAGTCTATATTTTCTATACTCAATCTTAAAAGTCATTGACTAATAAGGGTTATATTTATGATTTTAGAAAGTATTATGGAAATATATAATAGCATTTAGTAGAAATAGTATTTTGAGTTTTGAATTTTCATCTTTTCTCAAGTTAACAGTCTGTGGTATAGTTTCCTGCATTGCTACTCATCATTATGGAGCCTCTGCTTCTCCAATGGCCTCTGTGTAAGTAACTGCTACTCCACACTCAGTAAGCTATAGTCATCAGATTTCATGGACTAGTTAGAATCTTATTATAAAAGAAACTTTGTGTTAATTGATTTCCCTGAAATATTAGGTTAATGTAAATAATATTATGATGATGTTTAAAGTAGATTAGGCTAATATATGATGTTTGATAGTGCATGATGTATTAATTAATGATAAGTTTGTCAGAATAAAATCTCATCATAATCAAGAAACATTGCTTTTAAGCAACAAGATGTATTTTTGTCCTTGAAATACATAGATCAGTGAAGGGAGGAAGTACAAATTTATGAAGGAATATGAAACAGGCATTGGTAGCAATAAATATAGAATATTTTGAAGATATGAGGATTGGAAGCTAGATTTGATTTGGAGAGTAGGAAAGAGGAAGGAACAAAAAAATTATAAAATAAAAAGAAATGAAGATGAAGGTGAAGAAGATGACAAAGAAGAAAAAGGAGGAGGAGAACAAGAAAGAGAGACATTTCTAGAGGAAATGACACTTGAGTTTTGTCTTAGTCAATAGATTCTGACCTATTGAAAAGGAACAATGAAGGAAGATCTCAAGGTAAGAAACTATTTGGTAGTAGAATATCTTATTGGTGTCAACCACTAAGATTAGGTCCCAGATTCTGGAGTACATAAATAAATACCAGGTTACAGAGATTAGACTTTGCCACTTGAATAGTGAAGAAAATGTGAGTATGAATGAGCTAAAAGAGGGAGAAATTAAAAGGAGAGACTAACATGCTATACTTAAAAATGGTATTGTATGTACATAAACTTACACAAGTGTAACATATATGGATATACTGTACCTCCTCACCTACATACTAAAACTAGGACTTGGCTATTCGATTGAATATCATGACTGTTAGATGGGAGAGAAACAGGTAATATGTATAAATGACATCTAGAAGCTCTGCAGTGGGCATCAGTTGAGCTTTTAAAGGAGTGTGTTGCAATGCTAGTCTCTCAGGAAGGACTGCTCAAGTATGATAAAGTTAAGATTGGGTCATATGTGATGAGGTAGGTCCTGATCCACTATGAATGCTGGTCTTAAGAGAAGACAGTAGACACAGGAAGGGAGATGTCACATGAAGACACAGAAAGAGATGTGGAGCTGAGGCTCACTTACAGGAATTCCAGAGAGAGCTTTCCAGAACCATGAAAGAATAGGTTTCTGTTATTTTTAACCTACCTAGTTTGTTGTATCAGCTCTATGAAACTAACAGTGTCCAGTGTCCAGTGAGCAGTGGCTCTACAACTAAAAAATCAGTGGGGAAACTATCTCTATACAAGGGTTAGCATAAAATGGATTTGGTTTTTGCTTCCCTAAAGAATCTTTGCAGGCAAGAAGTTTTCCTAGAATCTTCCCCAATTGGCTGTATGAAAATTTAATATCATAGAAATGCTTTCTATTTATTTGCATACTATATGTTATTTATACCTAAATGGATTAAGAACCCCCATCCCCAAGTTCAGTATCAAATTTTGTCTTCTTGGAAGTAGTATTGTCCTACAGAAAGAAAATGCTCTAGGTAAATAACTGGATTGTCCTTAAGAGGTGATGGGTACCCTGGAGGATACCTGGGAAAGGTTGGATATAGAAATGTTGCCATATTCATTTCATGCTGAAGTTAAAGGGTTATAAACTAATTCTGATTCACATTCAAGTAGCATTGGGAAATTCTCACAAAACTAGATTTCTGAGAAACAAAGGTATCATTTCTCCATGAGAACAAAGGTATCTGACTGCTTTTTCCAATGCCCAGAACTCTCAGTTTGTTTTGCAGAGCCCCCAATGAGTGGAGAAGGACTGATCCAGATGGAGGACAGGAACCACACTGTAAGTGGCATCTCAGGATAAAGGACACACTATGTGATGGTGTCTCTACAAAAATGATGGCTTGCCTCTGTTCATGAGCAGAAAAGAGCAAGACCCCCTTCACTGTCTTCTTAAATGATGAAGGATGTGACTGAAATGATTAAGCCATTGTCATTGATTCTCCTGATTTCTTTGTCATGAGGTTCTAGATCAGGTGTAAGAAAACTCTATGCCTAAGGTAGAATGTGGGCTGAAGAGGAGCCAGAGCAGAGTCGGAACACCAGCTCTCTTTCTTCTTTCTCATGTGACTGAGTCTCCACCAGCTCATCAAAGTAAGCTGGATTATTGAGACTGTGTGGCCTGTGGATTCCTTATCCCTTAACGAGACATTGAGAAAACTCACCATTATCCTTGCAATTTCAGTGTGTAAAAGCCTGGGGAAGATGATAGTATCAGTAATCATGCTGGACAGGGAAACAGGGAAGGTCATTACCTAGCCAACCTTTAGCTGGAGAAGATTAGAGTAGATTTAATCTTTGTAAAATGCCCTAAGGGCCTAATGACCCCCGCCAAGAAGAAGTGTTCCTTGAGGGTGGCAAGTATCTATCCTCTGGTACCCCAGCGGGCTGGACAGATTAACAAACTCCCTTGACACTGTTGCAGGTTTTTTGTTTTTGTTTTTTTTTCCAGGTCAGGCAGAGGATTGCTGTATGTTGGGAAAGAACAGTTGCTGATATACTAGGGCCAGCTGCCAGCTGGTTCTTAGCTGCTTGGGAAGAAATCCTCCAGTTCAGTCAGAGTTCAGAACAATTCACTACAAGAAAGTTCTTCTGAGAATGGTTCTGCTATCCCAAGCCCCTGTTTTCTTTTCTTACTTTTTTAAACCCATCAAGGATTTTACACAGAAAATAGCAAAAACTTTAAAATGAAAAACTAGTGTTTTTTCTTTCTTCTCTTTCCTCTCTTTTTCTTTTGTGGTGTGTGTGTGTGTGTGTGTGTGTGTGTGTGTTCACAAAGGTAGAGAAGCAGCTCAGTGAGGACTGGGCAGTGAGTATGACTGGGGTGCATTATGTGAAATTCCCACATAATCAATAAAAATGCTATTTTGGAAAAAAAAAAAAGAGAAACTACTTGTGCTCAGTATTCCCTATGGTAATTTCACCCAAAGCAGAGTGGCACTCATTTGAAGCGAATGGCTTGCACAATTAATTAATAAAGGAAAACATTCATAGAGCAAAGCTGTGTTCAAAGGATATCTAGGAGATGGGATAGAATGGAGAGAAGAAAGTGAGGAGGAACAAAGGGTCTCCAGCTTGGTCTTTTTGCCCTGCTTTCCTGACTGTCATCCAAGCATGGTAGAGGGATAATGGAGTAGCTCATCTCATGCCACCAATTTTCCAGACATGGCCTGGAGGTATGCCTCCTTGGTTCTACTGGGAAATAGTAGAACACCTGCAGTAGCGGAGGCCTGCTTTCAAAGCACTACTTGGGACATGTGGAGACTGAGAATAATGTGGTAATAAATATGTGAGAATTAACAGGAAAAAGCAAGTAGAAATGCATGTTTCTTGTTAAGTAATATGAAGGAGCAAAGTCTCTGGGGGCACAAGCCACAGTCAACAGTTCTGGACACGTGGGGGCAAGAGGAGAATTCAGGGGATAATGGCATAGAGCACAGATATGGGAGCTTCTCATTTGTATAGTCTGTTTTCTCAAATTATGATGACTAGCTTTGAAGACCAACTGCATGCTTCTTGCGTGTCCATGTCTCAATGGTGCCATGATAGCAACCTCATCTTTAGCTTTCTCCATCACTACCTACCACATTCATCATTGAGATCTAACTTTCAGTTTTCCAGATGAAAGTAGAGGGGTCCAAACAAGCTCTTTTTAAGGTACATCGAATGATAAACTAATAACTCTCTTTCTCTCTATATATATGTATATGTGTATGTATATGTATGTATGTATATATATATATAAACAAATATACACACATGTTTTCTCTCTCTCTCTCTCTCTCTCTCTCTCTCTCTCTCTCTCTCTCTCTCTCTCTCTCTCTCTGTCTTTCTTCAAGATCCAGGAGAATAAAACAAGAAAAAAATGGAAAAGATTCCTTTAACAATTGATGTGGTGCTCTAGAGGGATGCTGTCCCTGACTCTGCTGCTCGCTTGTCTTTGGATCCCCTTCCCCTAATTGTCTTGTCTTGTCTAGCCTCAGTGAGAGGGTGGGCTTTGTCTTGCTGTGACTTGATATGCCAGAGTAGATTGGTACCCAAGAGGGATTTCCCCTTCTCTGAAGAGAAAGGGGGGTAGGGAGAGGAGGGGCTTGTGAGAGTGGGACTGTGAGGAGAGGAGAGAGGGGGCTGTGATCAGGATGTAAAGTAAATAAATAAATAGGAACAAAGGGAAAGACTTAAGTAGGCAACATGAGGCAGATTTCTGCTTTCTCAGAAGACAGACTTTGCTGTCTGCTTCTGCCCATTCAAGGCCTTGTTAGTTCCTGTCCCCTAAACAGCTCATCTCAGTCTCAACACTGATACATTAGGTCTTTCAGGACAATGTACCTCTGTCCTTGCTAGCTGCACTCCCATGCCAGATGGCTGGGAGATGCTGACTCAAGGCCACTCAGCAGACAGACAAAGCACTGTAAGAAGGTCACTGGGATGTGTTGGCCTCACTTCACTATGCAGACTTGGCTGGATGTTCCGAGTGAAGTAGAAGTTGAGGAATGCTGGATCAACAGGGGAATCCGTGGCAATCTGACCTTTCCCACTCACACTCAATCAGCAGCCTGACCTCGAGGGAAAGCACTCTTTCCTCTTAAGTGGGTGCAGAATTCTGGGTTACAGGTTGCTGCTCTATAATGAGCAAATGCTGTTCATTCAGCTCTCTGACCAAAGAGGTGACACTTGGACGCTTTCATCTTGGACAGGGGCCTGGATATGCATCTTCTTTCCTGAGATCTCAAGGAAAGTCTCTAGTAGTGAGGACAGGTCATCACTAAGTGATAGTGTGGCATCTTAAGGGCAGAAAATCTGTAGAGGATATGGGCTATAACAGCATTCACCCAGGAGTGAGCAACTATATGAGGTCCCTTGTAAGCCACAGCCACATTTGATGGGGCATAGTTCTGTCGTTTGCCTGAGACAGTGGCAGTTATTGTGTGAAGACTACAATGAAAGAGGGAAGACAGAATTCCAGGGCTCAACTGAATTAGCTGTCCTGTTTGGCTGAGAACTGACAGACACTCAGAATTTAGAGGTGGAGATCGAAATCAGTTAAGGAAGGACAAACCCCATGCCTCATGCCATCCAGAGTATCTTATTAAGCTTTACCAAATCTGAGGCTCAGGGAGAAATATTTTGGACAGTGTGTGTAAAACCACAGTTGCTACGTAGGCTTTCCCTATTGGTTTCCCCTCCCTCTAGAAAAATATCTTAGTGTAGTTATGTCACCAAACATTCCTTGCCTAACCTTATATCCCTCCAGTACAGAGCTTCCTACCTGAATGGTACCCGATACTGCTGGGCTGCCTCAAGGGTATACCTGTGTGAAACTGTGCCTTCTCTTCCAGCTTCTGTGCACCTCTATGAGGCCCAAGGGTAGCCCTTTTGTCTAAACATGTCTGTAACTGTAAGAACCCATCCTTTACTATATTCCTTTGTATGTTCCAGGATCTTAGAGCACTTCTGTTTGTTTTCCTTTAAGAAACTCTGGAAATGCAGACCTCATATCTCTCTGCAAAGGGAATGAGTACAAATTACCTCTACAACAGAGTTCACTCTCCATGGTAGCAGCTGTGAACACACTCTGTATGATTTGTCTATGGGTTGGCCCTTTTGAGTCTCATGGTTTCCTCTCAAACTGCTGCTGTTTCTGGAATGCACCATGTTTGTATCTTTGCCTTTTTTCATGTTATCCTCTTGACTTGAAATGATCTTCCTTTCTGGTCCTCAAGGGAGTTTCCTGTGTTCTGAAATAATATTTTTTTTTTATTTGTGTGTTCCTGGGCAGTGGCTTCCTGCACCCTTAGGCCTGCAGAGCCTTCTGGAAGAAACCTGCTTGCTGTCTTGCACACACCATCGTACAGTGCTTCTTTCATCTCTATGGTTATTTGCTGACCTGACTGTTTTACTCCATTATAATTAGCCCCAAGAGAAAGGCTCTATCCTTCACTTCTCATCTTGTGTTTTGAAAATTATAGGTGTTTAGGAAACACTTGCTGGGGAATAATTGATCTATCTGTAATAGTAAAGGATAAACTATCTGATTATAAGATAAAAAAGATTGACAATGCCTAATCACAAAATTACTAATAATGACTACCCTTTATTAGGAATCTGCTGTGTGTCAAGATCTAGTAGGAGGCTTTAGTGGCTCACTTCCTACTCATTTTAAAAATAACCACACAAAGTAATAACAACTAGACTAAATTTTTATAGATGAAGAAAGTGAGGTTGAGGTAGACCATGTGACTTCCACAGTTCACTGTTTCTGGGCAGCACAGATGAGTTTCAGGCACATTATTTCTAACTTTAATGCTAAGGCCCATCCCTCTATGTCACCATAGCTCTCAGATGTGCACTGAGATGTTTTTTGAGAATGTATTCTTTACCTGAGTGCATCAATACTGTGATGGCTAATTTGACTGTTTCAGGAAACATTATTTTAGAGTGCACCCTATGAAGGTGTTTGAAAATAAGATTAGCATCTGATTCAGTGGATCAGTGAAGAAGAATTTCTCCTCCTAAAGTGGTGGACACCATCTAATCATTCAGCAGAACCAAGAATTAGAGAAAAGTGAGATCATGTCCTTTGCTTCCTTGCTGGCCTATTTAAACTGAAATATTGGTTTTAACCTTAGAGTTGGAATTTTCCTAGTCAGCTCAATTGGTTCACTCAGAAATTACTAAACTCTGAGTTTTCTCCTACATATGAGTCAATTTCTCCTAACAGATGCTTATTTCTCTCCAAAAATATGTGTTCTATTACACACACACATACACACACACACACACACACACATACACACATACACATACACACACACACACACAAACCTGTCATCTATCTACCTATCTATCACCTGCCTATCTGTCAATTGATTATCTACCTATCTTTAGCATCATCATCATTATCTCTATCAATTATCTACCAGTTTTTATCATCAGCATCATTACCATCTATCTATTATTATTTATCCATTTATCTTTTTTATCTCTGTTTTTCATGTATCTATCAATCATCCATCATCTCTCATATTTATATTATTTATCTGTCTTTAACCTATTTATCTATACTTTTGATTCTACTTTCTTGAAAAGTCCAGGCTAATAGAAATGCATACACACACACACAC
>NW_022196912.1:3884633-3962465 GCF_008632895.1 Mastomys coucha | reverse complement strand
CACACACACAAACGCACTCAAGCTCTGAGTCTCACATGTGTTTTTTTCTTCCTTTTCCTTCCTATGTTTTATTTTGAACACTCAAGCCCAACTTAGAGATTTCTTATTTTCATATCAGATTCTAGGGTAGGCTGAGAGCTTGAGACTTTCTTAGTGTTTATTGTATCTCACCTGCAATTCTTCTGGCTGCTTCTCAAGGAAAAATTAAGCACAAGACTTTTCAGCAATTGAAGCAGAGGTGAACAAGGTATTCTGCAAAAAGAGAGTAGAGAGACCTTCGCTAATATAGAATGCTTATGAAACTATACCACATGGGAAAGTGTATGTGTGCTTGTGTGGGTGGGGCATGCTGGTGCTACAGCCCGATTTTTTGGGTTTCCACAAAGATATTTATGACAATTATATAGGAATATACTGGAGAAGACAGGAGCTACTTCAGTAAGTGAGAATCCTGTAAAGTCACACCTACCAATAACTTGTGGTATTTCTTGGGTTTGGGAGGATGAGTTGCGATGTTATGAGGTGAATTCAGTTTTATCTACTTGAACCAGACAGCTGGAGAACTGACCCAATTCAAACAGCTGCTTGCCACGGAAAGCTTCGAAATGTGGCCTGTACTGCTGCCCCTGATCCTGGAAACAGGAGTGCATTTCTGTCCCAGCTGACCATGATGAAGAGAAGGAAAGCAGCTGCTACATGAGGATGACAGAAATGAAATTATAAATCAAGAAAAGAAAAAAAATATACCTTTAAAAATAAGTTCTTACAACTTGGAGAAAAAGTAAGAACTTGTTGGCAATTATGAAAAAGCAACCACCTAGGAAGGCAGTTTTGACCATATTAGCAGCAGATCCCAAGGAAACATCTGGAGATGGATTGGAACAGGTTTAGAGGAGATCAAGGAGAGTATGTGGAGCCAGATTGGTATATTAACATTTTGGAACCCAAGGTTGTTTACACTCTTTGTATTAACTCATTTTCTCCAGTCACGACAGCTAACACTAACCTTCTTCTTCATGCCAACTATGCTTCTAAGAAATTGACTTTTTTAACATACATAGTCATCTCAATTACCAGATGAGATAAGTCAACATCCTTGCTCAGTTTTATAGGAACAAGCTCAGGAACACAGCAGATGAGCTGGAGGAAGTAGCAGACACAAAATTTGAACACGCAATCCGGTCCTAATGCTAATACTCTTAATCATTTAATAAATTGTTTCGCACAATAAGCTCTTTGATAAGGCTTCACTTTGCCGAGCACCTGCATTGTAAATGACTTGTTTCTAAGTAGAAGTGCAATACCTACCCATATCCAACAGAAGGAAATTAGCTCAAACAATTCAAACACAGTGGGATGGACAGCCATCTTGACTGTTGGTGGTTGATTGCATAGTTGTCATGTTCTCTAGGGTTTCAGCTTTGGAGGCTCAAAGGTCTTACTCTTAGAATAGCAAGTAGAAGCCTTTGCACAGGGAAAGTATTTACAGATGTTTTAGCCTGTTTCTTAGAACACATGATGCTTTATTTTACCAGTCCTAGTCACAAGCTGCTAAAACAGAGTTTGTGCTCTCTGCCACACTTCCAGAGCTTAGGATTATTGCTGGCCACTGGCTACTCAGCTGAGGACAGTGTTTCCAAACCCCTTACATCCATGCATCCTGGGTAGGTTGTTCAGAATTATAGCAGTAGAATGTAGTAGAAGAAACAAATGGAGACCTCATTAATAAAGACTATGTAAATATGTTGTGTTAAGCGACTGTAATTAGGGGGGCTGCTTGCTAGGCTTCCCTTACGAGCACATGGTGACATATGATGATGATAATGCTGCTACTGCTGCTGCTGCTGATTTTGATGAGGATCGCTAAGACAGGTTATTATCATGTAGTCCCCGTCTAACCTGGAACTCTGTGTAGACCAAATTGGCCTTACACTCACAGAGATCTGCCTTGCCTCTGTCTCCAGAATGCTGATATTAAATTTGTATATTCCAACACCTGGCCCTACAGTGATATTTTTAAATAATTATAATAAATACAATATTGTTCCACGTGTTATAATCATGTTAGCTAGAGGCAGAAACCCCTCTTGAGGCTTTGTCCTGATCACTTCAGTACTCACCATCTTGTGTCTTCATTGAACTACTAAGATGTGTGAGAACTCATGTTCTGAATGTTGGAGGGGAAATGGCTGTGCCTCTGGCAGACAAAGGGCCATTGTATAGCTAACCATCATTTCATTCCTTCCTGGTACCCTCCTTTTGTTCTTTTTATGGCTAGTCCTTCGAGGGAAATTTTTGTGTTGAAATCTACTGTCCATTTTTCTCGTCATCCCACCTTTTTGCCTTTAAAATGCATTTGGTCTTTGAATTCAGATGTATCGTAGTTTCTTCCAAAAGAATAATCAGTTCTGCTCAGTTCATTCAGTCAATCCCTTCATTTATCTGGCTGGCTAAGAAAAGTATTATTATTAGACATTTTTCTTTCCCTCTAAGGAAAAAGAACAGTGGTTTAGTCCTCCATTTGGGTCTCAAAAACTTGAAAAAATAGAGTTTTTCTGGTGGCTCTTAGAACTGGCTAACAGAGGAGGAAGGCTGCATTGGCCAGGACAGCAGTTCTATTGATTAAGATCATATTGAGAAGGCTCTCCTGACATGGCCCTGCAGCTGGTGCCCTCCAGGGCTCCTCAGCCTGTCTCCATTAGGAGCTTTCACAGAAGGCTCCAGGAACCTTGGCAGGCAGCAGAGCTGGTAGAGAAAATTTCCATCTTCTTTACATACTCCCGCTGAGTGCAGCTTCTGCAATGTCTTCACCCTTCTGTAATTGTTTCTTACAATTGAATGGTATACTGTATTTACAGTGATGGCACATAGATCATCCTGTGGGATTCTTGAAAGGTTTTGGTGAAGCCCATGGGGCTGGCAGTATTATTTTCACAATATAGAAAAGGACACTGGGGAAAGAAAGCAATCTGCTCAGGATCCAAGGTGATAGTGAGACTTGGTTGCACATTCCTCTCACATCATGGCGCCACTTCATATACAAAGTGAGATGGATGCTTTGACTATGTGTGTGAGCTTTCTGAAGTTTGGAAGGAAAAAAAATCCATTCTAACCATCACATTTTCATTGACAAAACCACAATAAGGTATTCCTGGGGAGCTTTGGAAGAATATGCATGTGTTTAATAAGGTGAAGCTGGGCAAGAGAAATGTCATTTTGTTCCATCAAAATATGTAGAAAAACATTTACAGATGAACTAATAATGACTTGGACTTGCTTTAAAATATTACAGTATTGTTGGAGGTGAAATAAACGTAACTGTTTTACCCATCATTGTTACTCTTAGATGCATTTGGTCAATGTTATTCTCTGTATACATACTTGTAAATATTTAAGCATTTCAGAACAAAATGGTAATGCTATAATAAAAATAGACTGGTCCAGTAGAGAACGGCCTTTCTTTGGAATCTTTATGCAGACAAAATAGACTGAATTAAAAAGGATATTAGATAAGGCAATCCCTGTCATGACTAGAGACAAACACTCATTCTTTAACTTTTACTCTGGGGATAGAAAAATTTTTTTCTTAACCTAGTGAGGGGCTAGTCATTCTGAGTTGTCTCATGAGCTTGCATTGTTGCAGACAATGTTACTTATGTGTATTCGTTGCACCAGATGTGCTGATGAGATGATATTGCATATTTATTTGGATGGAACATTAATGCAAAATGGGCTATTTGGGACCCAGCTTTGAGAACCTTCATTCCATACTGAATCCCAAATACCTTGTTAGCTCAAAACAATTGGGTGGAAATGAAAAGTGCTTAAGAGTATGATGGGGAAGAATGGGACAGGCAGTTAGAAGATCATAGTAGAACATAAGCAAGGGGTGGAGTTGAGAGAAAGCTTGAAGCATCATGAACAGGAGTAAAGGTGATGATGGGAAGTATGCCTTTAACACTTTCACTGTAAGCACTTGCTATCATTGACCTTGAACAAGCTCCAATATGTCTGGTATCTTCAGGCTTCATGTTTTCAGAGTCAGTTCTATCAGACAAGGCTAAGTT
Source organism: Mastomys coucha (assembly GCF_008632895.1). Classification (NCBI taxonomy): domain Eukaryota; kingdom Metazoa; phylum Chordata; class Mammalia; order Rodentia; family Muridae; genus Mastomys; species Mastomys coucha. The sequence goes on along the minus strand of NW_022196912.1, from coordinate 3,958,398 downwards.
ATTTCAATGCATTGTTTATTCCAATGGCAAAGCACAAGATGAGAATCTCTGTGCAGATATTCTCATGAGGCTCCCAGAGAGTCTGGTAGGCAGTGGGGGTTAAAGGATGTACCTTGGAAAAATTACATTCTGAAACTCCTGTGAATTTTTATCTCTTCTCCTGCAATTTAAGTGGATGTGAAGTCATGTAATCACCCAGCACCCCTCCCCCCCACACACCTTATGTTCTGGGAAACTTGTACAAACAAAGGGATCAGGGTGCTTAACTCTGCAGATTAGGAGGAAGATTTAAAACAGAAATGCTTCAGGCCTATTTTTGTTTTCCTTATGTCCAAATGCATTTTCCCTTCTAACATATACCCACAAACATTATTTCTTCATGTCTTCCCCCTCAGAGAAACTGCTTTTATGGCATTAAATAGCTGTACCAGAAACACAGCTTTGGGTTTCCTCCTTGGGAGTGGCACTTTAGAGGAGGTGGTTTCTAAGTGAACTTAGAGAAGCAGGGCTCTGAGCACTCTGTAGGGAACCCTGGCATCTGGGCAACTGTAGATGACAGGTGTACTGCGGTAAGCCCCGCCCTAGGTTGCTCATAGGCCAGCAGCTTTGAGTGCATCCACACCATTTATCGCCTATCATCATCATGCCCCTGATGTCTTCAGTGAGCCTTATCATCCCATTTTGTACACAGAATGATTAAACTGGAGGAGGAATGAGTCAGCCTTGCGTTGAGCCTTGAGTTATACCATGAAGCATACTAGTGTTCTGACCTGCAGGAGAGCTATGGGCTGATGTCAGTCTCATTGCACACATGATCTCCAGGAATTCCTTCTTTTCATTCTTCTCTGTGTTCACCAGAAGACAGCATGGAGACCACCATATAAATAAACAGCTTTGGATCTCCAGCATTTTCACATTACCAGTTTACAAGTACCTGCAGTTTCAGAAACTTTTCCAAATGACTTTCACATCAGGGAGATGGATGCTGCTGAAACACCTACTCTGGTGATTGGGAAAAATCTACTTGGTATCCTGCAGAGCCTCTGCAGACTCTCACATTATTCCAAACCAGCACAGCATTCTCCTAATATCACTTTAATATAATATGTCAGAGTGAGCCTGCTATATTTTCCTTTGTTCCAAAACTTCTGCTTGGCCTTGGTAAAGCACTTCACACAGACACACACACACACACACACACACACACACACACACACACACTCATGAATGAGAAGGGGTTTGCATTAACTTTGAGTGCTACCTTCAAACATTTGGGTCTTGTACTTAACAGCCATGTGACCTAGAGTATGTTAATTTTGGGGGTCTCAGTTGACCCAGTTATAAGAAGCAACAGGGAGAACAGAAACCTTTGTGGAGTTGCCATGGTACTCAGAAGGAACAATGCATGTGAAATGTCTGAGTATGAGATAGATGACAATTCCAACATTCACTGTACATTTATATTTTGTAGATGTTCAAATTGAGATGATTTTGCTCACTCTGCTTTTGGGAGAGTGAGGAAGCCCCCTGAATTAAAATAAAAGCATAAATGTTTTGATGTGAGGGAATGAAAAATCCATGTTAGGCTTTGAGAACTAAATATTGTCACAGTTATAGCATAAGCTTTGATTATGAAAGAATGAATACAGCATGGGGAAATGAGGATCCTTTGAAAGAATTCACTCAGAAGACATTGCCTCATACTGAAAAAAAAAAGAAGGTGAGAATTTAGTTTATTTGATTAAAAGTTTGGGGCTGATTATTATTCAGAGAAAATGGTTTAGTGTAAATCCAGTCCTGGAGTCTAAGTGTGGAAGGTTACCTTCTTAGCCCCAATCACAGAGAAAACTTGGCTTGTGGGAGGAAGGGAAGACAGTATGGCCTGGGCACTGTGTGGTCCTTTACAAGTATTGAACATATTAGAGGAACAAGAGCAGGAGACACAGGAGTAAGAGAGAGATTGCTATAGTTAAGTATACTTTGTTTATAGGCCCAGAGATGTTCTGAACATTGATTCTAAACCCAATATTTTATACATATGGAACAAAAGCACTGACAAAGCTTATTATCGCACAACATAGATTAAGGTCACTCAATACCTTCTTTGCACTAGATACTGTAATAGATGTGGAAAGAGTGAGCAGGGCCAGCATGGTTCTGATTTTTTATGGATTGTATAATATGTTAGAATAGTTAAAATACAGTACTCAAATAAAATAAATACAAAGCTTCTGCACAGAAGCTGAGCTAATCACAGGAGAAATGTCTCCTGGAAGGAGAATAGTCTAAAGAACTGTTAGTGATGGGTTTGGACTTGGGAACACACATGGTGAGCAACCCAGCCTAGCCAAGAGTGCAGTGCTGTACCACCAGGGGGATGAAGAGACCAGGTCCTCATTAGCCAGTGGCCTTATTGCAAAATTAGCTGTATCTTCTGCAGCTACCAATTTTTGAAAGCCTTGGTTTAAGCCTATCATGACATTGAATACTGGGGCTCAAACAATGACTAGAACATGGTTCCTGCTCTCAAGGATCTCTATCTAGAGGGATGATCAAAGCCTGCAACTTGTTGTGATGTACAATAAACTAGGTGAACTAGGTGAAGAGGTATCTATAGGAACCAAGAATGGTGGTAGCTAATAATCTGATGAAGCTGGAATACTGAGTACATGGGACATTGTGCCTGACCCTGTAGGAGCACTCTATTAGCATAACACAAAGCAGGGCACAGAGCAAAGACCACTTGTGGAATGAGGTCAGCTATCTCTTGCCAATTCTGCAAAGAAGAGAAGGCTTGACATGTTGTATTTATAGCCAAATCCTCACAAGGAAACTACAGATGGGTTAAGTGAGGACTTTGTGAGAATGTGAGCCATAGTGGAAAGACCACAACAGTGTCATGATGGGGAAATTTGAACTTTGTTCCTGCTAGGAAGGGATGGGGGATAGTAAATAAATGAGGCAAGATGAAGAAATAGTGAATTCAAAAGCCTTATGCCATGTGGAGCATGTGGGCATTAACATTAGACACAGCAAGACCAATGTCTTTGATTCCTAGAAGCTCTGTGACATCTGAACAGCAATTTTCTCCACTGGAAAATGGGGATAAAATAGGGCTTCCCAAGAGGCATTAGTGGGTCAAAGTGAATGTAGGTTAAGTTTTCTGTTCAGTGCCTGTCAAAATTAACCCCTATGTATGAACCTCCAGAATCTGTGTAAAGCTTGGGTACAACGACACGTGTCTGTATACTTGGTACCTCGATTGCAATATGCATTTATGTAGGCACGTATCTACAGAGTATGCATATGGAGGTCAGAGGCCAGCTTGAGGGAGTCAGTTGTCTCCTTCTACCATGCACATTCTGAGGATGACAGGTAGGTTAGGTCCTCAGGCTTGTCCACAAGTGTCTTTATTGCTGAGTCATCTTGCCTGTCCCCAAAATGCTTTTTTATGTACTCACATTTTGCCGCTATTCATCTAATGGGTTTTGTCCAAATTTGTACAATATTTCTTTTATTAGCCCAATTAAGAAGGCAAAAGAAGATGAGGGGGCAGCTTTCCTTCTTGTTCTATTTATGTGTAAATCTGTGATAAGATGGAAACATTTGTGTGTTGGGGGCAAAACCCTCCTCTCCTTAGCTTGCCTGTGCACAGCCTTGAGCTGCCAGGAATGCTGCTGTTGATAACTATTACTATTGTACAGTTTGGAAGCTGCTGGCTCTTCAATAGACAAAAAGAAGAGGGAAAAAAAAGAAAAGAAAATGAAAATTTCAAAATGTAAATGTTTTACATTTAAATTAACCTGAGGCAGGTATAGAATAGTGTGTAATGTTCACCCTTCTGGACATCAGCCCTCCCTTTACAAATAAAAACAACCCACTCCCTGAATCTTTTGTATCATTACTGTCATTAGGGGATAGTGAATGGAGCACTTCAGGTAACTCTTCCACCCTTCATTTTTATACTGTTCTGTAGCTTCACAGAGTATCCATACAGTAAGAACCTATTGTCAAGATTGTAACAAAGGAAAGTGAGCATGTAAGTAGATAGTTACTTTGCCTTGTGCTTCTCTGGAGCTCAGTGTGACTTGTTAAACCTAGCATATTGTTGAATTTATGCTGAGGACCAGTACAAGTCCCTGGAAGAGTTTAATTTCAGATAATTAAGGTATATTGTGGGCCCTGGGCAATACTACTTGAAGGGGATGAAAAGAACTCAGTGACACCAGAGTCCATTCAATGTGTGCTGACTCCTTAGAGTGATGAAGGCATCAAGGATTATTTTAAACTCCCCACGCCTGCACTTTCTGTTTTGCAAGTTTCTTCCCATTTGTTTTCCTGTCTGTACTTTTGCTGCTCATCTCACTGACCATTGTTTAAATACTTCCATAGAGGCCTTTTAATCTGGTTGAATGTTGACACCTTTTTCTGTTTCATAGGTTTGATTTTGCACCACAGTGATGCTCACTACTTATAGTGATGGGGCAGAAAAACCATCAAAAGGGAGCATTTCTGTCTCATTTTTGGGAACTGTGCAGGAACATCTATCGCAATTTAATCACTTGGCAACTCTTCCCATTAAAGTAGAGACAAGGGTGAGGTACAGGGATTTGTTTAACATTTAGACTTAGGAGTGCCTAAGCACAGGCTGTTTTGGAAATTCTCTTTGAAAACAAGAGTTTGACAGATGGATGTATAAGCTAGAATCCTACTGGGAGTAAGATATGTGTGTGGAACACCAGGAGGAAAAATCAAGAGCTAGGAAGGTGTCTATCTACTCCCAGGCTGTGGGTTTCTCTTCAACTATTCTACAGAGGGGCCTGCAGCAAAAACAGAGGGAAAAATTCCCTTTCCAGGGTCAATGAGCATCATGTTTTCAAGCCACGAGTGAGGATGTATGAAGAGGTAAAGGAAAGTTTCTGTGACAACGAAAGCAAGAGAATTTCAAGTGTGTGGTAGGCCTCATGGGACAAAATGGGAGAAAAGATGTTTTGGCCTTTCACTTAGCCTACAAGACTGAGTTAGCATTATGTGAAGCGGCTTCCTGACAGCTGTGATAGTTGTAGAGACACATCTGGGCATATATAACCCACTCCAGGACTGCCATGGCACTGTCTGAAGATGAAATAATGGGTGCTCTTGCTGGAGCTTGGGAAAGAGACAGGAGAAGAGAAAGTCGTACGCTGTCTTGGTTTACTATGGTTATGGAGTAACTTAGTGCTGTGCTGGTGCAGTGTGAGGAAATTAGGTCACACACATGAGTAGCTAGGAGAGTTCTAGTAGCAAACAATGCGCAATTTGTCCCAATGTTGAACAAAGTACCTGGATTTTAGATTTAATCATCTTTCTAGAAACTTCCATATTTGAAGTTACATTTTAATTTTCCTTTCCAGCCAACTGATGCAATTCACTTCACACCTGCACAATTTTGTTCCATTTTAATTTTTTTGCAACTTTCAAATTACTGATTTGTTTTGTTTGGTTTGACCAAATCTTTTAAATATTGAATTATCTTATAGGATTCTATGAAAACATTATGCAAACATCTATAATGAGTTACAACTGGCATCTAGGTAAGATTTATCACTCTAGGGTTTACTCTCTTGGCAGCAGTCATGATCTTAAGAGATAATATTTAACATAAAACAAATAGACACAAGTATTAAAGTGTATCAAGAGCCCACCATTCTTAGAACTTACACCCGCAGATGGTAGAGCCAGAGCCAGCACCTCAGTCTTCACATCTGCAGGCTGGGCTATTATTATTCTCCACACTGTAACATCACTGTCAGGATTAAATGACAGAGAACATAATAAAGGTGGACACGATAGGCATGCCGGGATGCTTGGTAGTTCTTGAATAAGGAAGAAAATAATTACAGCTCAGTGATCTAGATACAAACCTCATTTCCTGAGTTAATGAGGTGGTAAAATTCACTGTGAATCCAAAGTCTGGGTAAATGTGTTTCCTTGTTAGTGAAATGGATGAATTACAGTCTCTGTCCTTATACACAATAGCCTTTTGTAGTTGGCGGATGCTTAAAAAGGAGGGAAGTAACAACACTGGTGTGCAGAGTGCTATGTACACCCTGGAAACAGCTGGGGCTTTAGAGGGCTCAGTTGCAGTCTACAGCACTGTAGCAATCCTTAGACCAAAGAGCTCCTGGGCTTAGAGGATGAGCTTAGAGCAGACAAGCTGCTGACAGCAGATCCCAGCTGGTGAGGTACCAGTTACACTTTGGATATGTATAAACCATCATTCTCTTCCACACACAGTCTGTCTGATGCAGATGCCTTAAAGGTAGGCCTGTACAAAAGGCCTTGTCACGGCAGCTGACCTAATGTGGATGCAGAGTATGCCACCGCTGGCTTCGTGCTTTCCTTCTGTGTTTTAAATTCTGAACCAGCGTTACACCAAAGTTAACCAGGATTTAAAACAGGCCAGTGAGCTGCATTCTGACCTTCAAAGTGGAGAGTGGTGGATTTCGATTTTTTCTTATGGTTTAATCCATTTTCAGGAGCCAGAAGTCCCTTTGGACTTTCAGAGAGTGAGCACTCACATAGCCATGCTGTGAGGAGGAATTGTTGAAGATGTGATATTTATATCAAGTCCTATGAGGTCAGGAGGGCCCATGTGTTTGGGTGTCAGATGTTGCTGTTTACTGAGCAGTTCCGAAGTGTCATTCACTACTGAGTGTTTTCCATGATCTGGTTTTAGTTTCTTAAAACGATCTTTGAATCAATCTGCTGCATCATTTTTGAAACACACACACACACACACACACACACACACACACACATCTACATATGTTTGAGTAAATAACTTTCTGTCTTCCAGTATTCTTATCAGTACAGAACAATCACCTCTACTTTAGGAATTATAAAAGCCAAATGTGATAATGCAAAATTGTTTTGTACTGATTGCTTTTATATCTTAAAAAAACCTGCAGTCATGTGTATCTCTGGAGTTGGCTGTGGAGCATCAAAGAGGCTAATCATTTATTTGATATTGCCTATCATCCGGAGGATCTCAAGAGAACATCTTTCTCAAAGGCGCCTGAGTACCATTGGGTACCAGGTTCTTAAATCTTCTCATGCATTTAAGCCGCTGAAATTTTCTTTAAAAAATAAAATATTTCCAAGAAAGCCATGGAAATGCATGGAAACATTAACCTCAGCATCTTGGATCTGTCAGAGGAGGGTCTGTGACCACATCAAAGTATCCAAGTCTTTCATTTTTAATAACTTTTTTCTTAAGAAAAACTCCCACAAAGAAACAACTCCTGTCTGCCTTACCTCTTCATGATGAGGACCAAAATAAATACCTTTCTCTTGAATGTGATGTTTTCCCATTTATTTATTTATTTATTTATTTATTTATTTATTTATTTAGAGAAAATTGCCCTCAAAAGCACTTCAATCAAATCCCCTGTTGTGTTTTACCTCCCAGTGTCTACTCAGCCAGGTGACACTCATGTCACTGCAAATTACTTATAACTAAAGAATCAGAGCCTGTTGGATGATGTGAGAGGTGAACTTTTTGCCTCTTAGCTTTGAGATAAAATATGCTTTGCCTAAAGCATGCTCTGAGCATTTTCCTTTGTACCTTCAAGAGAGAAAGAAAGCCAGAAGCAGAGTGGCAGACCCACCTGGGCATGTTCTTGGCTTACAAGGGAGTGAGCTGGTCCTATACTGATTCAGCTGACACAACTGTCATTGTCCTGGAGCTCAGGTGGGAGATGGTTCTAGCTACCATTAGGAATGGAATCATGGGGTGACAATCAGCTTGTGAAGCAGCTCGTTAGTTTCTGTCACTGCAGTGGTTGAGATCTCCTTTGACTTGTCTCTTGCTCTCTCAACTTTCACGACCCAGAAATGACATACCTTTTTGGAAATATGTCTCAGAGTCAACAAATGCCCTTATTCTTAATTTTACCCAGATCAAGTTCTGTTTGTCCCATGACTTTTTAGCTATAGAGGTCTCCTCTTTGTCCCCATGAGGACATTTCAGAAGCTCAGCTTTTCACCCCTGACCCAAGGCTTGCCATCACTTTCCATCATCAGTTATAATGAACGGCAATTGGCTGTTAGCTTAAAGGTTGTTTTGATAAAGAAGCCATTCCTGTGAAATGATATGGTTCTCTTGGTTTCTATTCTTGGCTTTGCCAGATCTTGGTTCTAAGTCTCAGTTTCTACTCTGTCAAATGAAGAATGTAGTACGTTTACTGAGGTCTCTCTGCCTGGTTCACAATGACTGACATTTCTAAGAATATATTATGCTCTATTTTTCTTTCTTTTTCCCCATTTTCTTTCTTATTTATTCCTTCTTCCACATTTCAATTTAAGACTCAAAAAATATCCTAGTAGGACTGATGAGATTAACTTAGTGGGTAAAAGTGTTTGCCCTGTTAGTGTGAGGACCTGAGTCTGAATCCCCATTAAATGTGTGAAAATCTGGATGGTAGCTTGAACCCTATAATTTCACTGTGTTTTATCAGAAGGTGGGAGGGGAAGACAAAGGAATCCTCAGAAGCTCATAGGCCAAGTAGCTTGGTGTACACAGTAGAAAACTACAGTGTCTTCCAACCTCTGTATGTGTGTCAAGGAATCTGTGCAACACTCAACTCCCCTGCAACACACACTATTCAGGACACAAACAAATCAGTGATTTACTTGAGTCCTACAGAACCTACCTTCTTCACTAGAGCTGTAAAGACTGATTTGAAAGGAAGCATGTGTCACAAGCAAGATGCAGGTCTTCCTTACACAGTTGTTCCCTGGAGAAGCAGGTGAGGTGGGGGACAGCAGCTGGGATATTTAAAGTGGGGTAAATAAGGAAGAGCAGTATGGAATACTGATGACAAAGAGGACAGACTCAACAATTTTCAGGACTTTCTTGCACCATCACTAGATGGGCCAGGACACACTACTTAAGGTTAGAGATTGAAGAAAGTTGCTTTGCTACTAGGATACATGGATAAGACTTCTAATGAGGCATAATATAGCTATCCAGACTTTCTTGAACACTTTCAATTATTTTTATTGTTAACATTCTACATGCAAGTGATGAGCTCATGTTTAGTGTGGGTGGCATCAAAGGACAAGGATGAAAATTAAATATCCAAGCCATAATCTTTGGCTTGTGGACTTTCTTTTTTATAGACCTGATGACTTTCTTTTATAGACTCTTCTCCAGTATGAAGCACTCCCTGATCCCATGACTTCACAACACAACCCATTTCTCCTAGATTCTTTCTAATGCTGGGAAATGGGCTTCCGTCTTCCTAGGTGTTCATAACTCTGTTCATATTTGACATCATTTCTCCCATACCCCACATTTATCATCGGGATGATGTTTGTACTTTCAAACTTTGCCCAGACACAGATTTTCTTTTCATTTCTCCTCTTTCTGACTTCCTGTAGTCTGTTCTTTAAGATCAATGGATTAGTTTAAGTCCTTTCTGAAAGGTCATCCATTTATTGCCCTGGCCTCCTTTATTTGTTTTGCTGTTGTTGGTGGTGGTGCTGGTGCTGGTGCTGGTGGGTTTTCTTTTGTTTTTGTTTCTGTTTTTTTTTTCATTAATCATTCCATTTGTTTACATTTCAAATGATATCCCCCTTTCAGTTACTCCTCGACAAACCCCATATCCTCTCTCTTCCCATCTCCTTTGTCTCCATGAGGATGCTTTGACACCCACCCCATCTCCTGTCCCACCACTCCAGCATCCCCCCTTTGCTGGGACATCAAACCTCCACAGGACCAAGGGCCTCCCCTGCCACTGATGTTAGACAAGGCCATACTCTGCTACCTATGCATCTGTAGTCATGGATTCCTCCCTGTACACTGCTTGGTTGGTGGTCTAGTACCTGGGAGCACTGGGTGGTCTGGCCAGTTGACATTGTCCTTCCTATAGGGTTGTAATCCTCCTTTGCTCCTCCAGTCCTTCTGTCAGCACCTCCATCGGGGTCCCTGAACTCAGTCTGATGGTTCGCTCCAAGCATCCACATCTGCATTGGTCAGTTGTTGGTATAGCCTCCCAAAGAACAGCCATACCAGGTTCCTGTCAGCAAGTGCCTCTTGGCAACAGCAACAGTTTGTTGTCTGCAAACAGGACGAATTCCCAGGTGGGACAGTCCCAGATGACCTTTGCTTCAGACTCTGCTCTATTTTTTGTATCTGTCTTTCCTTTGGACAGGAACACTTTTGGGTTAAAAACATTGAGATGGGTAGGTGGCCCCATTCCTTGACTTGAGGCCTTGCCTATCTACTGGAGATGGTCTCTACAGGTTCTATCTCTCCTTTGCTGTGTATTTTGGCTAAAGTTGAGTCCTGGGAGCCTCCTGATTTTTATTATTTATTGTTTTAAGACAAGGGCTCACTCTGTAGCTCAGGATAACCTAGAATTAATATGTAACCCATTTGTGGTTTCAAATCCACAGCATCCTCTTCATTTCTGTTTCTGAGGTGCTAGGATTACAGACATGAAGTACCACAACTAGCTCTCCTTCATCTACTTTTAAAGTTTTCATACAAGTATCTGTTTTATACTGAGCATATTTGCCCCATACACACTGTGTCTTCTATTCCCATCCTTGTCCATGCCAACAGTAATTCTTATGGTAATACTATAAAGGTTTCAAAATGATCATATCCCTTTGGTGACTTGCTACTTGTAAAGAGAACCTTGTAGCTGCATAAGAGTCTACATGCCCTTAACTCCAAGCACCCTCTGACTGTACTGTGTCTCTTCACACCTCAGTTCTAATAGGGTCTTCTCTGATAATGCTTGTACATATAGACATGCTCCTGCCTCATCAATTTCACTTGTTTCCTCTCCTGGGATACTTTTCTCTCTTATGTTTACATACTTTATTTCTTCACTACCTTTAGGCCTTCACTGAATTGCTATATTTTCCAGTGGGATTTCTGGCCAATGTTAACTCCTACTTTTAAGCTACTTATTACTTTTCTACATTCATTTTTTTGAATGAGTTTAATACCATCTAGAAAATTAGACATCTATTTAGCACATTCAAGTCATCTGATGTAGAATACAGACTCCACCAAGCTTAACATAGCTTCCCGGTTTTCTTTTTTCCAGTTTTTTTCAAAATACAGAACAGTAATGAGCATATAGTTACCAATCAATAAATATGTGTTGAATGAATGAACAAATGAATGAATTGGTACCTACTAATATTTTTATACTTCATTCTTTGTAAAATAACATTGCACTCTCAAAAAGTTATTAGTCGACTTAAATTTTCAAAAGTGTTGGTCTCTGTGATTGTTAGGTAAGGAGGAGTGGTTATGTACCTATGTTCAAAGTAGCCCTCACTCCCCAGTTTTTCTCATAACCCCAGTGATGTGAATGAAATGTCAGTTGCTGACAGTCCTAAAGACAAAAATCTCTGGAAAGTTAATGAGCTCAATTAGCTCATGTACTTCCTCCTACCAGTGTAAGGTCTGAAGGACAAACTGTGAATAAAATGACAACACTTCTTCTAGCTTATTTGACCTGCTACTCACTTATAATAAGCCTGAAGAAAGATGCTGGAAGGGGAAGTGAATTAGTAATTTTGTTGGTTTTGCTTTTGTTTTTCTATCCACATGGGGTTTCTAGATTCATAAATGACAAAACTGTGAAAGCTCTCTGAAAGTGGTAAATGTGGAAGACTGGTGAACTAGGTAGGCAGCTAGTTCTATCATTAAATGATTGACTGATCTCCTCAGTCACAGTTCATTCCCAGTTTTCAAATCCTCCTTCTGTTTTGCATGAATGAAGGGACTTACAGGATCAGTATATTCACTTTACAGAGAGACAACTTTAGGCCCAAAGATGTGCATGGCCTTCCTAGTTTTTATAATAACATACATTTGCTGCTAGAACCACACCTAGGTTTTCTGATACCTTCTATAGACTCACTGCACCATGATGCTTGGCTTCCTTGTCTTAGGGCATACCTCACAGGACCTAGGAGCTTGCTGCAGCCTTCATACAAAGCCAGCAAGAAACCTATGTCACATGTAGGCCTTTGTCTAATATTTCTGTTTCTTGATTCAACAGAAAAAATGATGTCCTACTTCTGTGGAGCTGCCTGAGAAAAGGCAGGCAACTGAAGATATGTTTGTATATTGTGGCAGAAACACCCATAAAAGAATAAGTAGCCTTGGAAAAAAGAGTGCTAGTGGCAGCATAATTGAAATATTGGATCATATAAAAGAGCACAAATATGAAAAGATCATTATGGAAAAGTAAAAGGATTGAGATATAAATTAAATGTTTTTATATGAGTTTGATGTATTCATTAAAAACTCAACTGGTAAGATTATTTTTCCTGGAATCCTATGGTTTCCCCTTAATGACCACAGCACTATCATACATGTGCTCACAAACACACATGTGCATGCACACACATATGCAAATGCACCCTCTCTCTTTCCTTATGTAAATGTGTCAAGGCACAAATCACTGAAATCTATACTATGCAGGGTTTTTTACCCCCTAGTTGTCCAAGTGACCTCCCTAACACTGCCTCTGATACCTACAAATTTATCTCTCTGTGATACTTTTGATTTGTGTCAGACTTATTCCTGAGTACCCATGCATATCATTAGCCTTTCTGTGTTTCAGACTGGCTACTTCTCAAGATGTTTAGTGCACATTTATTGAATGAGTAAGTGAACAGCTGAGAGTATTTCTGTAGAGAAATAAAGATAAAACTATCAGCATTTATAGTCAGTATATACACATAAACCAATGGAGTAATGTTGAAAAAGCAGCTTGGAAAGCATTGTACTAGCTAATAAACTGACACTATGCACAGAAGGAAGGAGAACATGTTAAAGATCAAGACAAAGAACAGCATATGCTGAGTGAGACCACATAGACCCCAAGACAAATGCTACATACCTTCTTTCATCTATGGGTCCTAACTTCAAATACTTTGTTTCATGTGTTTAACATGCAGTGAATAAAGAAGCTAGGAAACCAGAAGATGGCCATTGGAGTGGGGAGGATACATTTAGCGAGGCAGTAGCAATAGTTAAATATAGGTGAAATAAAAATATACAGAGGAAACCCTAAGGCAGAACCCTGCTAAGGGTAAAGGGGATGGAAAATGAAGGGCCAGGTAAAGGCTTAACAAGTGAAATGTGTATAAAAGAAGCTAGTTAGAAATCTAAGATCTTTCAACCCAAGTAAAAATGTAATAGTAATTTTTAGACAGTAGAACAAATGTGATAGTAAAACTCATGGAGAAAATACTGGAAAGTCAAAAGTTTAATCACGGATTAGGAGTGGGAGTGGGGAGAGGGAGAAGGGGTTGGATAAACAAAACTAAGAATGTATGAAAAAAAACCTTACAAATCACTACTATATTGTAAACTAATTAAAATATAATTAAAAACTTTTGTGTATGGGTATGTGTATATGCAGGTGCCCGGAGAGACAAAAAGCACTGGGCATTCCTGTAGATGGGGTTATAGGTAGTTGTGAGCTACCTGGTGTGAATTCTGGAACTGAAACTGCAGTCTTGTATAAGAGCTGTTAACTACTGGGGGATTTCTCAAAATCCCAAATATATTATTTAAAATGCATTTGAATAAAAGCATCACACAATAGTGAATGAGGCTGGTTCCAGAAGACGTGGATCAATAAGTGACTATTGTAATGCTATGTATGGCATATCTCCTTGTATGTTGTTTACCAGACAGAGTCCAGAGGCATCTACAGAAATGCAGGATATTAGCATTGTTCTTGGTTTCCCACTATAATTAGACTTACTCTCTTGCTGAGAACACTACGCACTATAGTTATAGGATGCAGAGCTATCAATCTTTAACTGACCAGAAACTTCCTGCTAGCTAACTTTTATAATGCCAAAAGGAACTATATAGGAGTCTGAGGAGAAAAGACATGAGTTGCCTTATCCACACATGCGGCAGTGGACTTGCTAGACATGATGTGCTCTCTGGTGCAAGAGCAGCAAGGTTTCTTGCTAATGGGGGAGGCTAAATGCACTCTTGTTTGGATTAAAGTCTGTTACAAGAGAGAAGGAATGCATAGCATTTTAAACATGATAAAAAATCTGGATCTTGGTAAGATCCTATTGATATTGTTTTTTAAATGGTCACATAGATAAAATCTCTTCTAAATATTTATATTTATATCCAAATTGGTGCCACTCTCAACCTTCACTAATTGCAGTGGGTAATGCAGAGATGCACTTTCATTCAAAGTGCTGAAGGTAAATGACTGTAGGTGCTTAGCTGTAGGCAGGACATCTATATTAACTCACCACTACACCAAAGCTCAGGGAACATCACGAACTAGGATACAGAAAGAACATAACAGCCTTAGGACTGGTAGGAATGCCATGAGATGCTGTTCTCAGCGTTACACAGGGTTGTACTCATGAGCTTAACAGCAATAGTTACTTACATAAGAGCTGCATAAGATCAAGCCAATGTGGAAAGGGGAGGGGGCCCTGAGCCCTTATCCCTAGCTCCAAGAGTACTGATACCTTATCAGTAGTCAAATGGTGGCAGTTAAGAAGGAATGCCACCTTTCATTAGGATTGTAGCCTCTGTTAGGTTATTCATGCCTCACTGAATGACTCAGTGACCATAGCAGCACAATTTGGACTTAGTGGGCCACATAGATAAATAGGTCGATCAATTGATCGATCAATCAATAGATAGATAAATAGATGATAGATAAATAGATGATAGACAGAGAAGATAGATAGAAGATAGCTAGATAGAAGATAGATGATAGATCAATAGATTGATAGATGATAGATGGAAGATAGGTAGATGATAGATCAATATAAAGGGTGGCATGAAGTTTGGAGGGAGATATGGCGGGAGTTGGAAAACTTGAAGGCAGGAAACTGAGACCAACTTTCACAGGAGACATGACACATGAAGGACCTGTTGTTGGTTGTCTTCCTACCTTCTTACCCAAGGAAGCATTGCCCTGTATTCCATTATTTTGGAGGTAAAGCTTGAGGTGTGGATATCTACTTCTAGACACTCAGACACACATGGGTTACAGGTCAAGCTTATGGATCAACTTATACAAATAGACAGGAGACTCCTTATTTATGATATGAAGAATAATATTAGACTATAATATCATATGATATTACCCAGTTTTTTCTGTATGAGAGTAACCATCTGGAAATGCTAGATCAGAAAAATTAACTAATGACTCCTTTATAAATGCTAATATTTCACCCTTCTCATTAGATACTGGTTTGAACTATACTGAAGTAGATAATCACACTTCAAATCAAGAAAATGGTTGAACACGTGAATTATCGCAGATCTTTCAGGTAATTCCTGACATTTCAGTAATCTTCAAATGCATCTCAAATTTGTGTTCCATGTTGTACGTTTGATTTTATTCTCCCTCTCTTCCATCAGTCTGTTTCTAGCAGAACCCAGAAAGTAGCATCCCCTCCCATTTCACTGCTGAGGACAGAGTAGAGGTTGCCTTCACAGCCTCTTCTTTCTCACTCACATCATATTTCTAACACCCAAGGATTCTGAGCTATCTCCTACCTCCCTGCTGCCACCACCATGCCAGAAACCTACTCATTAGTAAAGAATGCCAAGAAACTCATCAAAGAATAACTTCAATGTGTTCAAAACCCTCAGGAGCTTAGGCCTTCAGACCAAAATTATCAGTTAATTCTTATTTTGTCAGGTTGATGAGGACCCTCTGTGTAGCAGTCTTAGTGAAAACATTCAATCAGTCCTTACTGGTCGGTAGGCTTCTTGGTGTACAAGATAGGCCTAGTCCATAGCATTTCTGGATATGTTGTGGGTGATATGTATGTATGTATGTATGTATGTATCTATCTATCTATCTATCTACCTATCTATCTACCTATCTATCTGTCTTATATATATCTTTTTCAATGTTGTATTCTATAATATAAATAATATATTTATACTATATAATAATTTATTTTATATACTATGATATACATGTTGAACAATACAAATATATTAATATTATATTATATTAATAAAATAAAATATACTATTGTGTCCAACATTGATAAGGTCTCTGAACCAGTGACAACAATTAAGCATTTGAGTATTATAGAGTTGTTCTAAAAGTAATGGATAAATACATAAAAGAGAAGATGTATTATTCCCAGAAGCTTTTACTTTATCATCTCTCCAGAAATGAAAAGCTAGCACAAGCTCTAGAACTCTGCACTGCAATGAACTTGCAGATAACAATGAGGCAAAACTATAGGAAATTGAGCTATGTGAGATCTGAATATTTTACAGTGTTAAGTTTAGGTGATTGGAAAAGTTTATAATTTCAAGTTCTCAAGTCAGAAAAAAAATTCTGTTTCTCCATTTCCTTCAAACTTTGTTATTTTCTTTTGTAATAAATTATAACTTCTTAATTTGCCAAGCTATAAAATCTTCTTCCACTGCCCATGATGTCTTTAAAGGTTTAAGGAAAATGTGTTAATACCCTTGTTCCCATCCTGAATGATCGATCCCCTTGGATAGTTAAGTTATATGAATGTTTCATGTTTCAGTTTCTTCTGCTGAAAACAGAACAGCAGAGAGTCCTGTTATATGGTTCACTTGGAAGTCTCAGGATGAGAGGATGAAGTGCTTGGAGCTGAGTCTGAGACACAGTATGTCCTTAGTATGACTGAGGACAATATATTGCTTGTCTTACCAGGCCCACAGTGGCAGCTAGCTCCTGTTTTTTTTTTTTCTTTTTCTTTTTTTTGGTCTGTCCTTGACCAAGACACTTAAAATCAGTTTCCTCAAGGTGACACCCTGGACATTCTAACTTCTGGCCTTGATCGTAGAGTGAGTAGACACCACTCTGGCCTTCTGTCGTGGTTACATTTTCATTGCTGTGATAAAACACCATGACTAAAAGCTGTACAGAAAGAAGCATTTATTTTGGCTTAGGGTTCCAGAGGGAAAGTCAGTAATGGTGTGTGCATGGCGTGGGGAAGGCATGGCTGTAGATAGGAGGTAACTGTCATTTCTTGTCACAGGATGTGGATGAAGCAGTCTGGAAGTGCTGCAAGGCTATCAATTCCCAAAACCCACCCCACAGCCCAGAAATGTACTTCCTCCATCATGGCTCTTAAGAGTTCCATAATCCTTCAAACAGTGCCACCAACTGGGGACCAAGTGTTCAGATATCTGAGTCTATGGGAGCATTACTCATTCAGAGCACTACACCTTTTCTTCTATGCTCTTGGGGGACACCTGTCGGTTTGTAAACACACACTTAAAATTCACTTCAGTATCATCCAATTCAATATAACTCATCAGTTCATGGTGAGGTGTTAATTACACTCATTCAGAATAATCTCCTGTGATTTCAGACTCGGAGAGTACTTGGCATTTCTAAGTCAATTAGAAAGGCCACTGGTGAGGGATCTTCCTCTCTGAGACTCCCAAATCTGAACACACTCTGTCATTATACTTCTTTTCTAGTAGACAGAAAAAGTCTCTACTCCCTTAAGGACTTAAGGGCCTTTTTTCCTTAAATCATGAAGAAAACAATGTTTAGCTAGTTGTTGGAAAATTCTCTTGTAATAACTAAGTGGTTCAGATTATTCTGTCTTTGAGGGGGACTTCCTGAATGCTGACAAACCTTCCCTGGAGGTTGCAGCAGATAAGCTGCTCAACTTTGGTGAAAACAATACTGTGGATCTTGCAAGGTTCAAACAACAATAACATAAACAAAATGCAAATTATGATTCCAGGGAGGTAGACAGTCTTTTCTATTTAGTCAAAAGTAATTGATTTCCCCTGGAGTGTCACTTATACCATAATGATTATTGGAAGGGAGACAACTTAACTGAGTGAGGCAAACATAAAATGAGATGGGCTACAGATCTTAGCTGATCTTGATGGCCTGCCCTGAAGGCAGAGCTGAAGAAGTACAAGAAATCAAAGCAGGATATTTGCACCATTTTCTTGATATTTATTATTTTTATGTCAGTATATTTATTATATTTGACCTTTTAAAAGAATTTTAAAAACTACTTTTAAAAAGTTTTATTTATTTTATGTATATGAGTGCTCTGTCTTAATGCACGCCAGAAGTTTGCATTACAGAACCATTACAGATGGTTGTGGGCCACCTTGTGGTTCCTGAGAATTGAACTCAAGATGTCTGGAAAAGCAGCCAGTATTCATAACTGCTGAGCCACTTTTCTAGCCCTTTAAAACCTACATTAATTGTGCATTATATGTGTGTTTGTATATATGCACGAATGTAGGTGCTTCTGGAGGCTAGAGACATTGGATTCCCTGAAAGTGAAGTTATGGACAATTGTGTACTTACAGTATGGGTCCTGGAAACTGAACTCTGGTCTTCTGCAAGAATAGTATGAATTCTTACCTGCTGAACAATGTGTCTAGTCCTTTGTATTCAATAGTAAGTGTTGAATTTATTAATTTCTTTTTTTATTTAAGCAAAGATAAGAAGAGCTGAGGATGGACAAATAAAATAGTAAATTCAAATTAATTTTGGGGACATTTTCTGTTTCATTGACCCCAATTTCATTTCAAGTGTAAAAGGTTGATTAACTCAATGTTTAAAACTCAAAGGTTTATCCAAAAGTAATCTTTATTTCAGAAATTTGTGGCTTTATATTTAAAGACATTCTAGGTATATTATAATCTCAGCCAGTTCCTCCTATATGCAGTTGAAACAGATGAATAAAAAATTTAATTCTATATTGGAGAAAATGTGGTGACTCAAGTCATTGGTACTTCTCAGTTGCAAATTTAGCCAGGGCCTAACTCATTATAACTTAAGTCATAGTACTTAAAAAATGTATTTATTACACTATTACATTTCTCTGAATCTCACCTCTGAAAATTGTTAGAAGGAAACCACATTTTTTTTCTCTGATGGACAATCAGAAAAAGATATGGAATAGAAATATTTCAGGTTCTCCCATTTCTACTCCAGGATTGTGCAAAGAGATTTCTGGGAACAAAACTCATAGTTTAGATAGTATATTTCCTTCAGAGTAAAAACTGTTTGTTCAACTTGATATTTCAGAAGATCTCCAGGTTTACAGTTCCTTACTACTAGATATTTAAATCTTTTTATACCCAGCTCATATCTCAGCTCATTATAAACATATATTATATTTTTATATTATGTGTACACATAGTACTTTTAAAAAAGAATTTCAGGATGCTAATATTGTCCTGCCAATATCATCTTTTTTTACACAATAATTTGAAAATTCTTAATGTGTCATGCTCCTGTGCTTGTTTGTGCATCTACTTTCTTTAACTGCATTGAAATGGCATGGTCATAAAACATTGTGATGTTGGACCTCCTTAACATGCTTGTTCACATTGAAAATGTTCACTAAACATGTTTTTTTTTGCCTCTAGTTTGGGTTAGATGATATATATATATATATATATATATATATATATATATATATATGCCATATTTTGAGTTAATAGAGCCATTACCATGGACCATACTAATGTTCAGGATATAGGTCTCACAACTTCTGTGCCACTACTGCCCTAGTGTATTTCACAGGCAGGACAGATTGTAGGTCAAAGATTTTATGGCTGAGTTGGTATTCACCTTTCTCTTTTGGTAGCCTACAAAATACTTTCCTGCATCAAAGAGACTAGCATATAGGGGTGAAGGTTCCATCTAGGCACCAGCTCAACTTCTCTATATTCAGTGAGTAGTGTGAATAATGGCCATAGCAATGGGGCTATATTGTCAGATTTCAGAGAAAAATTTTTGTCTTGGCATCAGCTTGGGTTATTTAGGCATTTCCATGGAAACCCTTTGGTAAACAACTCAATTAAATGAAACCTAGTACCTCTCATAGAAGCCTTGTCTTGGTACAGTAGATAACTATATACATTT
Organism: Mastomys coucha; assembly: GCF_008632895.1. Taxonomy (NCBI): domain Eukaryota; kingdom Metazoa; phylum Chordata; class Mammalia; order Rodentia; family Muridae; genus Mastomys; species Mastomys coucha. Next base: position 3,938,479 of record NW_022196912.1, on the reverse strand, counting down.
GGGACTCTGTATCCCTCATTATTAGGAGTCCTGACTATGTGAATGAGTGGATCTCTGAATCTTTCACCTGCTTTTGGGGCTTTTTTTTCCATCCTGTTGAGTTTCATTGTCCAACTTTCATATGAAAGTTATTGTTTCATCTTATATTGCATTTTTTTTGTTATTTATTAGAAGCCTGTTCTTTTCTAATGAGGGACAGAATGAAGTAGATCCAGAGGAGATAGGAGGTAGGGAGGAACTGGGAGGAGTAGAAGGAAGGGAAACTATAATCAGGATATATTACATGAGAAAAGAATCAGTTTTTATTTTTAAAAAGGGGGAGAATTTCCTCCACCACAAGATAATAATTAAAATTGAAGTGTTGTTTTCATTCAAATTTTTAAATCTGACATTTGAAAGCAGAATATCTAAAGATAAGCATCCTTTTAAATGCTTTCTTATTCATGGATGACTAATATTTACATATGTATGCATTTATAAGTACATGAAAATATCTATGATAACTATATCTTTTAATATCTATGTAAATATTTGTGTAATAATCATAATTCATATCACTATTGGTATATCTATTATGTGTGTTATGTTATTATTTTACTATGTGTTCAATTTATATATACATGTATATGTATACATGCAAATATATATATTATATATATATATATAAAATTAAATATAAATGTTTTTCAATACTGGTAGAATTGAAAAGTTAAAAGTGAATAGGAAAAAGAAAGAGCAAATATGTCCTGAATTATTTACAACTACTAATGCACATAGAAATATTAAAGTCAAACATTGGGTTAATAATTTGGTTGTGATAATGTTTTATTTCCTTCTGGCTTACCCAACAGCTCTTTTGTTCAGAGATACACCAGGAATATCATAGATGATTGATCTTGGTTCCTTACTGTTTGGCTTTCTGTCAAAACCCACACCCCCCTTTTTTTCCTTGGTTAACAACATAATATTAAGGTTGTCTCAGGTATAAGAGTACAAAGAGCCTAGCTTGTCTACTCCTTGGTGAAATTTAAGAAAGTTATTAAAATAACAACAAAATACTCAGGGCCTCTGGAAATGACTCTAATGGCAAAAATTAAGAGAGAAATACATCTTCAAAATGTATGATAATTCAGTGAACCCCCCCCCCACACACACACACATGGTATTTGAACCAAGAACATTGCTTCTCTCCACTTTCTACCTTAGAAATACAGGGAGTCCAGTCTAGATTGCTTCCCTCTTTCTAACTCTCAGTTGAAGTTGTAGACCATTAGCACTTCTCACAATGCTGCTGACCTCCTGTTGCTGATGTTGTTGCAGGCAACTTTTACTCAATTATAAAGTGGTCATTGCCCAAGACTAGTGGAACCTTAAGTTTTGGCTCAGCCCATGAGGTAGTGTTCCATGCTAGAAAAATAAAGGAAATTAAATCTTAAGCCAGTATCTTCCCTACACTGTGCAGCACTCAAGTGCCTGAATGGTAGAATCAGACATAATGTCATTTAGATCCATGCATTCTTTTGAAATTCTATTATAGGGTGAAAGATTTTCACTATGCAAGCAAGACAGTTGGAAGGAGCCAATCTAGGTTCTAAGCAAGTAACCATCTTTGCTCTCTGAAATGACTTCTTAGAAGGAATCTGACTTGAAAGAATTTGTTTGTAGAGAAATTCATTCCCTGGAGGATTGCTGGAGAGATTCAGTCTGTCTACAATTAGTGAATCTAACAGCTTAAATGAACCTTGAAATTACTAAAAGTCCATGTGATTCTACCCACATGCAAGACCAGCATAGAGAAGCCTATAGACAGATAAGCCAGACTAGTGTGTGCTGAGTGTGGAAGATTGGTAGGCCGATAACTATGCTTTAGTGTGTAGAGAAGAAAGTCATTGGTAAAACTTGCCTGTGATGCCAGTGGTACTGGGATTGAGTTAAGTGTTAGCTATATTCTGTGTAAACTTCATCCGAAAGCTTTCTTTCAAAAAAATTATGTAATGGTGACACAGGATGACAATGGAATGCTAATTGTCCACAATATCTGTAAGGTGTTTTCTTGATTTGGGGATGAGAGGGCTACAAGTTGTAGAAGGAGACTGTTTTGTGTGGGAGGGCAGGTATGTTTTATCTTCACTAAGTCTTTCACAGAAGTTTGGGTTTTGGCTTTGGGAATAGAGGATCCACATGTAGGATGCCTATAGTGACCTACCTGACCTCAGGTAAGTCATCTCATTGCATGGGGCTTTATTTTCCAATCTTCAAACAAGGAGAGGGAAGTTCACATGCATTCTCTTGTTCATCTAGTGGGAATCTCTCTGATTTTTGAAACAAAGTAGGTTTTGCAATAGAAAAGACTTGTCCCATATAGAATTTAAAAGGGATTTGGGATGTTGGATGTAGCAAATCCTGTAATCCCAGTATTCAGGAGGATTGTGGAAAAGTTGAGTCCAGCCTGTGCTTTATTGAAAGTCCTAAGCAAGTATAGGGTAAACAGAGAGACCATGTCTCAATAAAAGAGTGAGGCAATTTGAAGCAAACCAAAAAAGAAAAGGGGGGGTGAGGGAGGGGTCCCAGCACCTGCTTTGCATTGCGCACATCACTTTTCATATTGTCCTTCTTCCCTGTGATCTTTCCCTTTCTTCTTACAGTTACATGACCTAAGCACACATATGTAGGTGCTCCCACACAAACATACTCACTTACAATGTTAAACATTGTGTGCACATGTTTAACAAGTGTTTGTGACTAACTGTGCATATTAATAAAATTTGTTGTGATATTTGCACACATGTATACACGTGTGTCCATTGATAAAATCCAACTCCCTTTATGTGGCATGATTGCTTTATATCCTTTCCATTTCTCTTTGAAATTGATGTTTGAGTTAGTATATAAAAACATAAAGCAATGGTTTCCATTGTGACATTTGTCAACATAGGTTGTACTTACCAGTCTCTTCTGTTTCTTCTCCCATGTTCTGTTTTATGACCTCCTCTGTGTGGTCTGCTTCCAGCTCCCCAGTAACGCTCCCATGTAACATATAGTCCATTATTCACTCTCGCTCTGCCTTCCTCTTTAAGATCTCTTATTCTTCTCTCATGGTCCCCTTTCTAGTGTCATGACCTATAGGCTATCTGTCTGTCTGCCTATCTATCTATCTATCTATCTATCTATCTATCTATCTATCTATCTATCTACCTACCTACCTACCTACCTACCTACCTACCTACCTACCTATCTATCTATCTATCTATCTATCTATCTATCTATCTATCTATCTATCTATCCATCTATCTATCTATGTATCTATCTACATATATATATGTATAAATTGAAGTCTAGGATATTCACATAAGATTAAATATTTTTTCTGACTCCACCTTAGTTTGTTTAACAGTATGATTTCCAGTTCTATGCATTTCCTAACACATGATAATGTTTTTCTTTATAAATGAATACAATCCCATTGTGTAGATGCACTAATGTTTCTTTTAGCCTTTTGTATGTGAAGGGACATTTAGTCAGATACCCCATCTTGACTATTGTGAATAGTGATGCAATAACCTGAATCTTTTGTACAAGGATCTTTGTAGCAGGAGTCTTAGCTCTTTGGTATATTCCCAGATGGGAGAGTTGGGTCAGGTGGTCTTTTACTTTTAGTTCTTTGAGAAACCTCCTTACTGATTTCCATATTGGCTGCCATCAATTTACATTGCCACCTACATGCTACCTTTCTCAAGCCCCCAGTTCCTCAGAGGACATATGGAAGCTCATTTGGCCAAGCATATTCTTGGTTAGCTACATCACTATCGTAGCTTCTTATGGGTAATCTGAGTTAGACTTCCTTTGAGAATTCATAGTTTATTATGTGCATGTGAATTGCCTAGAACTGAAGAATGGCACCCAAGGTTGATCTCCTGTCTCCATTCCTGTGGACACAGCCATACATGTGTGCTTGTACGTGTACACACATTATTTTATTTTATTTTGTTTATATTTTATATATTTTAACTTTTTTATTGGATATTTTCTTTATTTATATTCAAAATGTTATCCCCTTTACCGATTTCCGTCCCTCCTGGGAACACCCTATGGCATCTTCCTTCCCCCTGCTTCTATAAGAGTATTCATACACTGAGGAATCTATCAAGCCTTCATAGGACCAAGGACCTCTCCTCCCATTAATGCATGACAAAGCCATCCTTTGCTACATATGCAGCTGGAGCCATGTGTACTCCTTTGTTGATGGCTTAGTCCCTAGGAGTTCTGGGGGGTCTGGTTGGTTGATATTGGTCTTCTTATGGAGTTGCAAACTCCTTCAACTCCTCAATCCTTTCTCTAACTTCTCTATTGGGGACCCCACACATGGGCACAGGGGAAAAATTCCTGAGCAGAACACCAGTGGCTTATGCTGTAAGATCAAGAATCAACAAATGGGACCTCATAAAATTGCAAAGTTTCTGTAAGGTATATACACATTTAAGATGACTTTATGCTTTTATATTTAATCACAAAATCTTGGAAATTTTGGAAATCTTTAAGGTTCAAGGGTTCATTAATGATGCTATTATGGCAAATCATAGAGATGATTTTTGGGGGCAACTGAACTTGATGTCTCTAAAATTGTGATTCCACCTGTGGTCTATGAGCTTATCAGAACAGCCCTGGTTTTACATCAGCCCAATGAGAAAAGAGAATTGCAATCTTCAATTCTAGAAATAAGTCTTAGAAAGGAGGTAGTGAGATCATGTTAGATCAATGCAATATCCCCCTAAAAGCTGGAGTGTTGTGTTTCATTTAATTGTGTTCTGACCATTTTGAGAGCAACTCCAGTGAGCATGAATCTCCTCTAATGCCTCTTCCTTACTCTGTGTTCACTTCCAGCAGAAGTCTCCATGCCTGCAGAGTTCATTCATCTGGGATCTCAAAGGAAAAGTGTAAAGCCAGGAAGAATTTGCCAGTTGCACCCTCCACAGTTAGATAACACTCCCCAAAGTGCTCATTAACATTAAACAGCTACTGATAATTTTTGCAGTTTATGGCTGGAAATGTCTATGGCATTTACCCTTCACTCTCCATTCTACTCATTCATGACCCTACTGAATAATTTTTCATTGGACTTTTCTTCTCTTTACTGGGTTATTATTGAGTACCAACAGGACTGGGTATAGTGGGACTCAATAAAGATGTGCAGTACCAACATTCAGAGAGATTACTGAATGCTGAGATCAGGACAAAATATATACTTTGAACATCAGTAACTCTAGCATTGAACATATGTAAGTCCTCACATAAAGAATTCAGACATTTCCTTTTTGGGTTCAGGAAAGAGGGAGGTCATTTGTATTTCTTTCATATTTTGAAATCTGCTGTATTCAGGATGTCAGTTTTGTTAGTGACATCAACAAGTGTCATCTTTGGGCTACTTGTTTGATTTCATTCTGCTTCCTTCTGAACCAGGGAAAGTGACAACAAGGTGCAAGATAGTGTTTGGAAAGACACTGTTAGATGCACACAGCTTAGCTGCTCAGTTGACCTTAGCACATACTGGTGACATATGATCTTGTTTGGTTCCTTGCTTGAAGGAGCCTTCAAATCATTCATTCAATCCATGAACATATCATGCTATTGTTCTATGACAGGGACTACCAAGCATGAAGAAATTCTTGCCATCATGTAACCTCAATTATAGTTTTTAGAAGTACAGCTAGTGGAAGACAAGGGGAAAATGAAACACTTAAATTACAGTGAGTTTATGGAAAAGTATGAGGATCACAGGCTAGAGTAGTGTGAGATGCAACTGTGGTAGAGTGTCAAGAAAGACCCTTTGGGAGATAGAATGACTCTTTTTTGAGGATCACATATCAGATATCCTACTTGTCAGATGGTTACACCATAATTCATAGCAGTAGGAAAATTCTAGTTATGGAGTAGCAGTGAAATAATTTTATGGTTTGTGTCACCACTGCATGAGGAGCTGTATTAAAGGGTTACAGCATTAGAAAAGTTGAGAACCACTGCCTTGGGGGTGGCATTTGGGTACAACTGGAAGATGAGAAATTGCCAAGAATATCAGCAAAAGCATTCTAGACAGAGACAAGTAGAAGGAAAGAGATGAAGTGAAATAGTTTGCACTCAGGGTGGGTCTAGGCTGACTGGAATGTGGGGTAATGGGAAAGCAGTGTATGATGGCTAGTGTGCTACTGAAGACAGAGGAATCCAGGGGTGGCTTTGTACTCCTGGCAAAGCATATGATTTCAACAAGAAAAAGAATTTTGTGTTCTTCCTTCTGTTGGTGCTCTAGCGAGTACAGTCATATCAGTCATAGTCAGAGGTCATGAAAAGTGGGCTGAATAAATTTCACTCTAAGGGAGACTCTAGGGCTTTTCTTGCTGTTACACTGGGGATGGATTCACTGGAACAAGAAAATAGAGAGTTGTGGGGGCTTTTTCTGTAGAACTGATGAAAGAGAGAATTCCTGGAACTATAGTGGTAGTGTTGTATGGAGAAGTGAGACCTTGGAGCCACGATTCAGGGTCTGAATCCCTAGTACCAGGTGATGGGAGGGTCTGAATCCCTAGTACCAGGTGATGGGAGGGTCTGAATCTCTAGTACCTGGTGATGGGAGGGTCTGAATCTCTAGTACCCGGTGATGGGAGGGTCTGAATCTCTAGTACCCAGTGGTGGGATGATTTGGGAGCTTGGATTCTGTCACAAAGGGAAAGGCAGGCACCTTGGGAGAAGGCGGTTAATTGTCCTTTTTTTTTTTTTTTTTTTTTTTTTTTTTTTTTTTTTTTTGTACTTTTTCATTTTGTAACTCCAAGGAGGGATCCAAGTAAAGGCTTTAGTTGAGCATCCCATGCCTGGGACTCCATGAAGCAGTATGTATTATGTAACTCTACAGACTGGATGAGCTGACCATAGAGAATGCAGATCACAGCAGAGTTGGTCCAGAATAAAGAATGTGTGTTCTAGTATCTGAACTTGGCAGAGAAGATTAAGGTTTGGCCTGAGATGTAAGGGAAGATCTAGCAGGGAAGCAGTCTTCACATCTGCTATTTGAGTTTGAGGGAAGTCCTCTGGAACTGGACTTTTTTTCTATTTGAAAAATAATTAAATGACTGTATTAAAATGTACTGAAAAGAAAGAGTAATTTACCAGTCTTCTCATAGAAGGATTTTCAATGGATACATGAAAACAGAGCCAGATTGAGCCAACTGAATAATGAATGGGGATTCCAGGATAGGGAGGAAATGTTAAACATTTTTTTTCCTCATAAAACCCCACTGAGGAGATTGTAAGGATTTTTTTTTCAAGTATGAAACTACAAGGTTGTAGGAAGAAGAGCAACCAAATACTCATATTTTAAAGCTGGTGCACAAGATGCGGTGACCAATGACCAACACTGTGGTGGTGTCCTCTTTGGGCTGGCTAGCACATAGAACCTCAACCCACCCCAAGGTTGCACAGTCAGAGCTGAAACCCTCAAATTATCTTTTGTTTTGAGGCAGAGCCATGCTGACATTTCAGACTCTGCACAATGATCTCCTAAAGCAATGTGATTGGTGATATACAAGTCCCTATCCTCTGGAGTATGGTAACTCTGGGAAGAGGTACAAACAAGGTGAGCTGGCAGAGTTTAAGATGCCAGGTACGGTGGCACACATCTTTAATCCAAGCTTTCAGGTTGTAGAGGCAGGAGGACTCTGAGGTTGAGGCCAGCATGTTCTACATAAAGAGGCCAGCCAGGGCTACATAGTGAGATCATATCTCAAATCCCTTCCCACCAAAAATAAATAAATAGATAGATAGATAGATAGATAGATAGATAGATAGATAGATAGGTGGATAGATAGATAGGCGTCTAGACACCATTGAGAGTTGGTAGGTAAGAACCCTTACCCACATTAGCAAAACATCAAAGATGCATTTATTCATGTGTCATCTTCATATACGTGTGTGTGTGTGTGTGTGTGTGTGTATGTGTGTGTATGTATGTGTGTAGTACTGAGAACTGAACCAGACTCTTCCAAATATTAAACAAGTACTCTGCCATTGAGCTGTGTAATCCAACTCTTTAGATTAGGAAACAAAACAAAACAAGCAAACTGAGACTGAATCTCTAAGCTAGCCAGGCTGGCAATCCTGCCTCAGCCTCACAAGTAGCTGAACTTGGGGACACAGGCCAGCAGCACAGGTGCTGAAGATGCATTCTTTACAGATCATAAACAGAGTTTGTGGATTTATAGGTACCAGGTACCAGTTATGAATGCAGATGGTAAGTTCCTTCTTCCAGAGCCCTTACTCATCCATTAGTGTGCCAGAATGCTGACAACAAAAGCCTTGTCCTCCTGCAGAAGCCTGAAAGATTTTCTCCAGGGAGCATGACCTGCCTGAGTCCAGATTCAAGATTCGATGTTCCCTCGACTTAATGACCCAGCTGGGTCTTCTGCTGAGATTATTACAGTGTTCACCACTGTTGTTCTTTTCTCTCGGGAATCTTACCCAAGAGAGCTGCTCCCAAGCGTTGCTCTATGGGCTTTCTATCTGGCTATCAGAACAGTTTGTTCTTCTTCCACTTGTCTGTAGTGTTTGTTTGGGGGAATGAGATGCCTTTCTAGGACTGTGTGTTCCTCTCAAAGGAACTCCGGGATTTCTCATGCTCAGGGGTGTGATAATCAGTGTGGCAGGATTCCAGATGACCTCTCAGCTGTCTGTCACAACACTCATTTTTTGCTACCGTCTCAGTTTTATAACCTAAGCCAGTATTTCTTATTGCATGATTTTCTCTCTTTTCCAGTATATACATGAAGACAAATGCCACACTGTTTACCCATAAAGCATCTTCCTTCTCTGGTCTGAAACCAGTATAGGCAGGTATATGGAAATGACAATGACCTGGAGTTGGGGAGTTGGCTATAAGTGGTTCATGTGGTGGGCTCAAATGGAAAGTGATTGTTTTGTTTTGTGTTTAACTTATTGTTCTAGTCTAAAGCTAACATAGCCACACAAAAGTGTTTAAAACCATGAAGAAAGATAAATTCCTTAAGAATTCAGTGTACTCAGGGATCCTCTGCTTTTGTCTGTTTATATTTTAAGGTGTATTGTTTTTGGAGGCGCACGGACTTTGTGAGTCAAGTCACTGCTATTTCCAACTCTGAAGAGAATGCATTAACTGCTGCTGCTGCTGGTGGGGGTGGTGGTAATGCTGCTGCTGCTGGTAGTGATGCTGCTGCTGGGAGGGTGTTGCTGCTACTGTTGCTGATGGTGATTGTGATAGTGGTGGTGGTAGAGCTGCTGCTGCTGCTGCTGCTAATGTTGGTGGTGTTGGGGGTCCTGCTGGTAGTGCTACTGCTGTGATGCTGCTGGTGATGGTTGGGTGGATCTGGCAAACATAGCCCACTGATAGGCAAAATTTTACCCAACAAACACACGAAAACATTTAGGAACACAGTAGCTTTGGAGAAAAGAATTTGGAGAAAGAAATACAACAGCCCAGTGTTTTTTACTTGCTGCTCCTTCCAAGTTGTATGCCAGTCTTTCACATCCAAGTTCGGAAGATGCAACCCTGCCATTTTCATAATTTGAAAACTTAAAGTCAAATATAATTATATGAATATGTTCCATTAAGACCTAGCATTAATTTGCTGGTATTTATTTGTTATTATCTTTTATTTCTTGCCTGTGTTGTCCTTATAAAATATAGTAAATGGTTTCAGTCTTTTAAGCCACAGGCATTTGAGAAGTGGCCCTAGACAGCTCCTGAAATCAACCTTAGGGTGGTCAGCAAGAAAGATGTAGACTGGCTGGTGTGTCTTCCTTAGCTTATTTCAGGGCTAGACAACGGCCCTGCTCTCAGCTCCACTGGCATCCTTTTCTTAAAGTTCTCATAATCTGTCCTTTATATTACATAAAAAACATGCAATACACTGTCATGTTGGTGGTCTTCACAAGGACCGTTCTTTAGGGTGTTTGGTTGTTGTGAGCATGAGTAAGAAAAACTGCAGTTGTTGTTACTTGATGGCTGTTTCTTTTTTTCTGCAACTTCATAGGAGAAGGGACATTGCCTGTCCTTGGCAAGTGTCTGGCACATATCTAATCAATGAATGCTTATAGTTAAAAGAACATGTTTTAAAAAATGAGCTACTTCTTTGTGGTCTCAAAATGGAATAATATTTGGAATAGAAGAATATATTTAGAAAAGAGAAAATATTTGTCTTTAGGTAGAGAAATAGAAGATATATCTGGAGGCTAGGGATGAGAAAATAGTGTGTAACTAACAGGGTTAAGGTCAGGAAGGACAAGAAAGGATATAGAGATATTGACTTGATGCCAGAATATGTCTACCTTTTTGTCCTGAATCTGAGAGTTGGGTCACAGAGAGTAACACATCAGGACAAGAGCTCAGGACACGGATCCAAGAGGCAGGGGGAGGGGAAGAACTCTCAGGATAACTGACAGACTGAAGATGAGAGAAGAGGAAGCACAAGAATATGTTATGCTGTCTTCTGGGGGTGGGATTCTGTCTTCCTGAGACCAATCTCACATACTTTCATAGAGTGAAATGTTACTCCTGACAGTTTAGAACTCTAGAATGTGACCTTTCCATAGCAGGAGCCTCTCTTTCCTGCTGCTGTTGTCCTACAAGTGTGTTTTAGAGGGGCAGCATGCTCAGCAACCTCTCAACTTTGTTTATTTAGGCACAAAGCCACTGTCAGAGCTGAGATTCTTAGCAAATTCTTGTTCAAAATCCCTGTCAATCTATAACAACAATCTAGGTGTCTGTACATGGATTCTACATACTGCTTTTCCCACAACAAAACTGCATTAAGCCCAAGGGAATCCTCACCTATTGAATCCAACAACTAAAATTATTATTCAATTGTTGGAATCTTAGGCCTAAGAAAATCCCTTTGGTTTTGGCAATTTTGCCTAGATGGTATTCATAAATGAAAGCACTTCAGAATCTGAGGAACCAGAATCCCTCTAGTTCCATCTTCCAGCAACCAATGTAAGAATTTTCTCCATGGCATCCTCAGTCAGTTGATTTTTCTATTTCATTAAGGCTTAATTGAGCTTATGGGGCCTCTATTTTGTAGAGGTTTACATCAAATGAAGCATTATGGAGGTGTACATTTACTGCAATTTTTGAAGCAGGACTTGATGTACGGGCACTATGTTGGTGTTTGATAAGAAAGGTTTGAGAGAACAGATGAGGGAGAATGAACTCAAACAACTCCTAAGGCTAAAAAATTAATTGAGTTCAAGTCCATGGCTTGGTTTCCATATATATGTATATACATATGTATGATTTGAAGAGTTTCAGATCAGTGGCATATTCCACATGAAAGAACAAGGTAATGACATGTCCAGGTCAGAGACAGAAAGCGTGGTTTCAGATATTTCAGGGAGAGGTCAGAACAGAAACAAACATATAAATCTCATTATAATAAGATCCTAGGCAATTAAAAATAATTACTCTCTTTCATAGTTGACCTTGTGGGCATATATAAGCTAGAATCTAGTCTAAATAAAACTAGAGAGTCAAAATCTAACAGCTAAAAGAAAAATATAATCCAATCAACTCTGATGATTGAATAAGCCAATTAAGTAGTTTGGAGAAGGATAATCAAAAGAAATGAATTTTTCATCTTCTGGCATGATACGGCCTTTTCCTAAAATTCAGCTTTCTTCAGTGAGGAAGGGTAGCAGGGACCCCTAGGTACAGTAGTGGGATTTTATTCTCTTGTAGCAAGTGAAGTTCTGTGCCGTTAAGCCTCTATCCTTCAGTTGCTGATAATACCTCTGTAAATTATAGCTCTTAGCCAATTCTGAGGGTAGAGTTCATCTCTGCTTTAAAAGATTTTTTCCCCATGGAATGTAATTTCTACTTGTTCAAGGCACGGTATTTTTCAGTAGGGGATACAAACGTTTCTAGCAGCCCAATTAAATTCCAAACATTGACCATGGACAATTTTTCATAAACTAGGTACGGGAGTTTTGTTAGGAGAAAGGATTATGCTGTGTACATAACATTAACAAAGAACAGCTTGTTTCTTTCAATGGAACATCTAACCAAGGGAAGGCAGTGGGCAGGTCTGCACTGGGCACCCAGGCAATGTGCACTGAGAGGACTTGATTTTTCGGTAATCAGACAGAGCTACAATTAAAAAACAGCTAAGGGATAATATTCCATGTTTGAGATCAGGTCCTATTTGGCAAAATATATGTCTTTATGAACATTTCTGTAGGGTTTAAAGTGATTTTGTTTAAGTAGTTTTATCCATCTTTCTAATATTTATAAGTATAGAAAGGCAGACACAGTTAACTCAAGTCAAAAGAATTTAATGATTTGCCTAGTGTACATTATGCTCAACTTTTAACTTAGGTGACCTGCTTTCCTCTTTCTGAATAAATTAACAGATTCCAGAGTGATATACAGGTATTTTCTTTAAAACAAACACATAGAAAGGCTAGGAAAACTAGAACACTATCAAATTCTATTGGAGTACACTGCAGGAGTAAGGAATAATCATCTTTTATAAAAATCTTTTCTTCAATACCAAGTAGCAGAGCAAATAAGCAGATGTAATTCTGCCTGATTTATTAAATCATTTGCTCAACATGTAATTGAAGACCCAGAATCTACATTGCTCTGAACCAGAAACAATGAGTAGCACAGGGGAAATTTTCACTGCAGTAGGAGAAATAAGACACATAAGAAAAATTAAACCCAAAGCAAAATTAAGTGTGAAATGAACTGCATTCTATTTCAGATGGAGGCAAGATTAAATAAAGACTGATTAACCATGGATGATGTCATGAAAGATACAAACTTCCAGTGTGATCATGTTAACTAGTGTGCACAGCAAGAGGCCAAGAAAAAACTGAGAGCAATATTTTTGTGATTGATTTTTTTTAAGGCCATGAGCTATAAATATTTTCTTTACCTCTTCTTTCTTTCTTTCTTTCTTTCTTTCTTTCTTTCTTTCTTTCTTTCTTTCTTTCTTTCTTTCTTTCTTTTACAGATTTAGAAAAATCAAAAGATTTTGTATTTTAAGATGATATAAAATTTAAATTTCAAAGTGTTTTTGAGGACAATTTGATTCATGTACCTGTTGTTAATATCTGCTTTTACACTACCACACTTGAGTTGAATAGCTGGAGAGAGACTCCTAGTCCAGATTCTAAGAAGAGCATATTGGCATTCTTGCACAGAAGAAGAAAAGAAAGGAGTCAGAAGACATGCATTGCCCATGACATGCAGAGGAGATACAAGCAGACTTAAATTTGGTTTAGTTTTGTACGAAGGAGCTACATGGAGGTCTTTCCTCAAGCTGTCCAGTCTTCTATGCTTTGGAAAAGCAACAGCAGTGCCATGATTGCACTTTCATTGTGGACTTTTAGTGAAGCACTACATACAAAGCATAAGGCAAGCCACAGGAGCCATTTGGAAAGTAGAATCCACTTGTGTGTCAGTGCACTTCTGGTCCTTCTGCTGCTTACACCAGCATGGGCATATTAGAGGGCAGGAAAAGCTCAGAATGCCCAAGAAACAATTCACAGACCATATGAAGCTCAAGAAGAAGAAAGACAAAAGTGTGGATGCTTCAGTCCTTTTTAGAAGGGGGGACAAACTACTCATGGGAGGTAGAGGGTGGAAGGGACTTGGGAGGAAGAGAGGAGGGGGAGGAGAAGAAATAGGGCAGGATTCAAGGAGAAAGGAATGATATATGGAGGGTCAGAAGTTTAAACAGAGGTGTGTAGCAATGGGGTTTGGGGAACTGGGGGTAGCCATCAGAAAGTCCCAGATTCCAGGAAAGTAAGAGGCTCCCAAGACCCAACGGGATGAGATTAGCTGAAATGCCCAACAAAAGGGAGGAAAACCCTGTAGAGACCATATTCAGAGGTTAAGCAAGGCCCCCAGTTGAGAGATGGAGCTACCCACTCATCTCCAAATTTTTAGCCCAGAATTGCTCCTGTCTAAAGGAAATACAGAGACAAAATGTGGAACAGAGACTGAAGGAAAGGCCATGCAGAAACTGACCCACCTAGGGATTCATCCTATATACGTTTTCCAAACCCAGACACTATTGAGGATGCCAAGAAGTGGTTGCTGACAGGAGCCTGATACAGCTGTCTCCTGGGAGGTTCTGCCAGAGCCTGACCAATACAGAGGCAGATGCTCACAGCCAACCATTGGGCTGAGCACAGGGTCCCCAATGGAAGAGTTAGAGAAAGGACTGAAGGAGCTGACTAAAGGGTTTGCAACCCATAGGAAGAACAATATCAACCAATCAGACTCTATTAAGGTTCTCTCAGTTTTTAGAGCTTTCAGGTACTAAACCACCAACCAAAGAGTACACGTGAAGGGACCCATGGCCCTAGCTGCCTATGTAGCAGAGGATGATTCCTTGTTGGGTATCAATGGGAAGAGACGCTCTTGGCCCTGTGAAGGCTTGATGTCCCAAGGTAGGAGAACACCAGGGCATCCTCATAGAAGCAAGGGGGGGGATGGGCTAGGGGTTTCTTGAGGGGAAACTGGGAAAGGGGATAACATTTGAAATATAAATAAATAAAATATCCAATTACAAAAAAGAAATGAAGAGCAAGTGCTGAAAACTTGACAGGAAGGCCAGAGAAACACATACTTGGAGAAACACAGTACCCCCTTTCCATGTTGGTGGATCAGTTCACTGTAGTTAGTGAAGCTCAGCTAGTCAACCCACCCTTACCTGACATTGCCCAAACCCAGGACACTGCAAGGTACATGAGGAACACCAGGTTGAACCCTCAATCTCATCTCCTTGGCAAAGCTGCTCTTGACCCTAAACCTAACCTTATAAGAAAGAAATAAAAACAACCCCAATTGTTGCTTCACACAGATTGTCTGTTTTTAGCATTTTATCTTCTCTTTTGTGACACACACACACACACACACACACACTCACACACACACACAGAGAGACACACACATGGACACACACACTCTTCAAGTCATTATCCCACTTTATCTTCTTTTTCACAGTACACTTTGTCAGGACTGCCAGGCTACACTTAGTAGAGTCTGATTAAGCCCTACAGGGAGGACGAAATCTTCTTCACATAATCCTCAGAGCTCCCAAGCAACCACACTCCTCCCTAGTTGGCAAGGCTGGTGGCAGGGGATGCCAAGTCAGCATCTATTTGTCTTTTAATTTCTATGAATTTTTCTTTACTGTATATACATAATTAGAGCTATACAGAGTCAAGAGCATGGAATTTGTCTCTGCTGTTCTGTTTAAGGTTCTCTCAGTTTCTATAAAATCACAACAGGTTGTGCTTGTTCCTTGGCTATGAAATACTCTTGGGCAGGGATGTATTTTAGTCATTTATATGTTAGTGTAAGAAAAAAAAGCCATCTTGGGGCTCATTATGAATCACACACATTTCGCTCATCTCTCCTTTCCTTTATTCCTTCCTTCTTTTTTATTCCCCTACTCTTTCCCTCCCTTTCCCTTTTCTTGTTACCCAATATTTTCTCTGCAGAATGGAAAATTCCATCTCATAGAAAGAAATTACAGCCATTAGACAGCCAGGCATGGGAGGGCATCCAAGAGGATAGTAGAATGCTATTCAACAACTAAATATATAGGGAATATTTACTTCAAAACCCAGACACCACTGTTTGGCCCACAGAATCACATGGGAGATAATAGAGGAGCCCCAAAGAGAGGTGAATCAGTGAGGAGAGGAAGGGATCTACATGGCACATCCATCCAACCAAGCATTAATACTGCTTTCAAGGTCGAAAGCAGAGATGCAGGAAGGGCACTGCTTAAAGCACTCAGGTGCGGATAACTTGCGGGAGTTCAGGGTGCTTTGGCTTCCTTGTGTTTGGAGTGACCTCATACACTAAACTGGGCTTGTGCACAGCACATTTTTCTGCATAATCTGGAACAGCAGTTCCATCTGGGCAGTGTAGCCAAAATACAGAGCTATACAATGTTTTCCCTTTTGCGCAACTGCCTTTGCACGGTCACTGTTGACTTGAGATTGACCTAAGTGATAAGTTCCACACATTCTCCTAAAGAGACAATCTGAGATCCACAGTCATAGCTTGGAGTGAAAAACTTAAGGTTGTTTACCCTCTGAATCATACCTGCACTTCTCAGGGAAGAGCTACCTGAGCAATTAAACAGTCTATGTCTGGGGTAGCAGGAGAGAACTTGCTGAGAGGGAGGCTCTGTGTCATTTGTTCTGGATCTCTCTCTATACGCTGTGAGAGTTGGGAAACTTCTTAGTGTGTGGCCACTAGATTTGACATTGCAAAGGGAAGCAATAAGACGAAGTATGTTCCAGCTCTCGCCCAATTCTAGGAGAATGCGTACTTCCTGTTCAAATAGTTGAGCAAAATCTAAAGTTGGCATCACTTTTCCTGCTGTGTTCTTTCTCCCTCTTAATCATTCTTCCTCCATCACACCCTTTCCCCTCTCATCAGGTTCCTTTCCCCCAATTCAGAAGAACCTCAGAACCCAGAACTATCTGCTGCTGTTTGCACAGCCACAGGTGCTCTCCTTGAGGTCCAGTGTGTATAGCTGGCCTCAGCCAGCACTTCCTGCTTCCAGATGGAGGTCTCTTAAGTTTTCTACTTTGCTTTTCCTTCTATTTTTCCTGCTTCTCTAGGGAGTGCGGACTCCTAGAGTAAGTGTGTCCTCCAAACTACTGCTTCCCCTTTCCCTGGTATTTTAGTTTTCACACTGGCCTTCCCTGACAAATGCCAATATAAACTCTCACCTACTCGCCCTGGAAAGCCACAGGACAGAAATGTCTGTCTGGGGGAGTGTGTTCTATTGTAGCCTTTGGTCATGACAGAAATATTTCAACCCAGCAGATATTAGTCTAATAGAAAAATAATAATAGAACTTAATGCTCAAATGGGAGCCACACAGCTGTCCCCACGATAATACTCACAGTTCAACGGCGTTCCGGGGGAGGTCAGGTGGAATCTCGGTCACCTTGCTATCTTGGCAGAGAAAGACCCTGTTAGAGCAATGACACAGCCAGTGATGACATCCAGATCCCGAGCCCAAGAATGCCAGCAAGGAGACCAGGAGCAGGGCCATGCTTATTTATCCATCCACCTGTTTTCTTCTGCTTCAGCAGCGAAAACTTCCACAGATTCCCTAGGCTCCTCCACACACTGTCCAGATAAGAGAGATCTGCTTGGAGAATGGGCAAAGTCACGTGACCTACTAAGAGTTGTTTTTTTCTTTTGGTCGCTTCCAGGCAAGTAAAATTAATGTGTCAGTAGTGATTACATGTATTAATATGTGATTGATATGGATTAATATTTGTCAATAAGCTTCTGCCTGATCCTTCAAGACCTATATTTTCTATTCCTTGACCCCATAATGACAACAAATAGAAACGGTGCATTTTAGAGATATCAGTCTAATTGACTGGCATCAGCAGATTCACATTAGGGTCCCTACTGGCCACCACTCTCTTTTCGTCAGTGACATCATTGATCTTCCCATCCCCCTAAGCACATCCATATGACACGTCTCTAATGTACTGACATGAAGGAGACAAAATTTTGCTTTGCTGTTTTCCTGTGACCCATCTGATACAAACCATATATCTGGGCTATAGTCTTCCTATGGTTAACAACATTAGCTAGTGTTAGCACTGGGCTTCTGTGGGTGGGAGGGACCTGTGATAGGGTTCTCTGAGGAGATAATTCACTTGTGTAACCTCAGCCATAGGCTGCTTCCAGTTGCAGCATTCACCAGTCATGCATAGTCTTTTTGGCATCTATTGTCTTTCCTTTCCTAACTCAAGAGATCCGTCCTTCCTTCCTATTTCAAGAGTTGGCACTAATAGATTTATCATGTCTATACTTTTAATTTTAGAGGTTTCCTGTGAATGGCACCATAGATATTTTCAGTGGCATTTTTAAGCTTAGTAATAAAGGGTTTGACAAAAATGAAGGGACTTTCTTCTTTCAACCCAGAGTCTAAAAGCTTACACATTTCGATCATGTCTACAACTTACTACCATCTTTGCATACAGCAAACACCATCTCATGAAAATGATTAAACACTGTGGGTTAAATGGTGACCTGTGTCTGCTGCAGGGCTCTGGCTGCTGGGGAGGCATGATGAAGGAACTTTGACTGAGCTTACTTCATGCTGGCACTGTGCGACCATGCTGCAGGGGTAGGGGAGTATATGTAGTCTGAGGTCTCTAGGAATGTTGGCGCCTGCTCAGGGGTTCCCGGGCCTACAGGGAAGCCAGGACTGTCTGGTTCTCAGACTCTTGGGCACCCCAGACACCACTGGGAGTCATGGAAGAGCTGAGAACAGAGTGGGTGCCCAGAGGCTGGATCTAGTCCAGGGCTGAAAGGGAAAAGCTGGGAGTTCCGGCTGAGTCCCAAGGGGAGGAGTTCTGGAGGAGTCCTTGGCTTGTTTGTCAGGTGGAGGCCATGGCTGGGAGTGCTGAGAAGCCTTCTGGGAGAGGTTAGCTGCTGGCCATTTAGACAAAGGCCTGTTCCATTGCTCCCCAAGAAGGATCCCGATGAAAAGAGACAGTCCATGGTTTTAAGGCATTTATTGTCATGGTGGAGAATGGCAATGTGTAAGCTGTACCCCACTTTCTCAGGGCAGGACTCAGTTTAAATACCTTTTGCAGGGAGGAGTGTCTGGGAAGGAGAGCTTAATTAACTAAGCTCTTCAGGCCTTTAGGTACCTCATTAAAATAGAGATCTGTCTTGGGGTTGCTGCGTGACCTGTGGTCACATCCTCTACCTGTGGAGGGGCTTGGGGCATTGCCTTATGTGACTGATGGCCACAGTATTATGGAAAGCTGCGGTCTCCAGTCAGGGTCCTGGTGTCCAGGAACATGGCAAAAAGCCTACTGTACCTTGCAGGGTCACCTGTGGGGTCACCTCGGTTTCAAACCTAGCTCAACAAGAAACCAGGCTGCCTTTAACGGTCCCACAATGCACATGTTCTCGCTTGTGTAGGAGAGCACACACACACACACACACACACACACACACACACACACACTGATTTTCTTTTTACTTTTCCTTTCCTGTCCAAGGAAAAATGGCTTGTAGTGAATGGATTAGATGATTTTGAAGAAAACACAGGCAAGTGATTTGAGTAGGGTGGGTGTGAACAGGCTTCTAATTAATTGACTCTAATTTTGCTATGGGAAGTTGTGACCCTATTAAATATGGATACTATACTAGTCACAATTTGGCTGAGGAGAACAGTTAAAGGAATTAACTCAACAACTCATCCATTGGATTACCACCATTGAGGTGAAAGATCAGTTCATTCAGTTAATTCTTGGATTATTTTAAAGTATGCCTGAAAAACTTCAATGATAAGAAGCTCTAACTGCTATACCTCACACATCCAGTTGATGTAGATTTTTATAGATGTCAAGTTATGGCTAAATCAGTCTTTGTAAAATGACTTTTAAAATTGAGATTTGATTTTAAATTTTACAGTCACAATGTATAAATAATATACATTACATAAATAATTTATTAAGCATGACAATAAACAGAGTGTGGTAAAGTCACAGGAGGTGACAAATTCTACCGCATTTAGTTCATGGAACCTTTCTTGTCAGTTCTTTACAACTTAATGCACAGAGGTGCAATTAATCTGAATTTTGTGTTTGTTATTTATTTTATTTATAAAAGTTACTGTCAGTAAAAGTCTGTCATTTAACTTTTGCTGTATGGGAATTTAGAGGAACTCTGTGAGTAGTTTTTGTGCTATGTGACATTTTACATTGACTTGACATTCCAGATCAGCTGTGTAGTTAAGTATGTTTCAAGTCTGAAAATAGATTCTTATGTTTTCTTTTTTCTAAAATGTTTCTTAATTTTCTCTTTATAATATGTAACTTTTGTTTTATCTGGTTTCAATAATCATGTAGGATATGAGTCAGAGACTCAGTTTCAGTTTTTATTTAATAACAAAATAATATTTAATGGCATAGTGTTTCATTTCACAAATTAACAACAGTGCCAGGAATATTTATTGAATAGATTATTTCCTAATTGATAAAGCTATCTTTATGTTTAAAGTGACTTTTGTGTGAGTTTGTGTCTAAGCTTTTTGATATTCCCTTGTCCTGGTTCATCTATACTGATAAAAATAGCATTCTACAATGTCTTAATTACTAACACTTTAAAGTAAACTTCAATAAATCTTAAAAAATACTTCTCAGTTTCTGCAGTAGAATTTGGACAAATTTTATCTTTATAATAGTGTTTTTGATTTATTGTCTCCTTGAAAAGGATCATTTACAAAATTTTATCAGAAATTAAGTTGACTGGCAGTTTTACAACATTATTTACCTATCTAGGAATATGGAACCTTCCTCATGCTCTTAAAGAATTGCTTTAACATTATTTCCATAAGATATTATTCTATTACCTACATGTCTTAAAATTATTTCTAAATAACTTATATATGTTGTATAATATTGCTATACCAACATTTAAGTAATATTTCATGTTTATCTCTCTTAAAAAAATACCAAAAGCACAAAATGAACATCAGAAAAAAAGAAGTAAAAGACCAATTAGACAAAATAACTGAATAAATAAATCAAAGCAAAGCAAACAGTCCAGCATGGGGTTCATTTGTATTGACTAACTTCTCCTGGGCGTAGGACCTGCCCTGGGTGCGATTGCTATACCTCGTGACACATGGCTGGAGAAGACTGACTCTTTTGCTTGTGTCAGTTGTAAATACCACGATGCCTTTATTACTGTAGCTCTGTAATACAATATGAAATCTGTGCTAGTGATATTCCCACCACTTCATTTACTATTCAGGATTTATTTAACTATCCTGGTTTTTTTTTGTGTGTGTGTGTTTCCATATGAAGCTGAAGATTGATTTTTAATGTTGAAATGTTGATGGGAATTGCATCTGTAGATTGCTGTTAGTAGGACGGCCATTTTCATAATATGAATGCTATAGATCCATGAGCATGGGGGATCTTTTATCTTCTGGGTGTGTTTTCAATGCCTTTCTTCAATGCCTTTAAGCTATTAAACCACTCTTTCATTTTCTTGGCAAGACTTTTTTCAGGCTGTTATGAAGGTACTGTTACTTTGATTTCTCTCCACATGTTTGTCATTTGTAGGTACGAAGGCTGCCACTTATTATGTGTTAATTTTGTGTCCTGCTGCTTTTCTGAGAGGATGTATGCAGGCAGGATTTCTTTGTGGGATCTTTGGGGTCTTTTATTTATAAAATCTTATCATTTGTTCTTCATTGGATGGACATCTGGGTTGTTTCCAGCTTCTGGGTATTACGAATAAGGCTGCTATAAATATAGTGGAGCACGTGTCCTTGTGGTATGGTGGAGCATCTTATATGCCCAGGAGTGGTAAAGCTACATATTCAGGTAGAACTATTTCCAACTTTCTGAAAAACCTCAGATTGACTTCCAGAGTGGTTGTACCAGTTTGCAATTCCACCAGTAATGGAGGAGTGTTCCTCTTTCTCTACATCCTCACCAGCATCTGCTGTCACCTGAGTTTTTTTATCTTAGCTATTCTGATTGATGTAAGATGCTGTTTTGTTTTTCATTTCCCTGAAGACTAAGGGTGTTGAACATTTCTTTAAGTTCTTGCCCATTAGAGATTCCTATGTTGAGAATTCTCTGCTTAATTGTGTACCCCATTTTTAAATTTGGTTCTTTGTTTTCTTTTTTCTTTTTGGAGTCTAATTTCTTGAGTTAGATATTAGCTCTATATAAAATGTAGGGTTAGTGAAGATCTTTTCCCAATCTGTAGGTTGGCATTTTGTCTTATTGACAGTGTCTTTTGCTTACAGAAGCTTTTTGGTTTCATGAGGTTCCATTTGTCAATTGTTGATCTTAGAGCCTGAGCCATTGGTGCTCTGTTCAGGAAATTTTCTCCTGTGCCAATGCTCTATTTACCACTTTCTCTTCAGTTAGATTCAGTGTATCTGGTTTTATGTTGTGGTTCTTGATCCACTTGGACTTGAGCTTTGTACAAGGTGATAAATATGAATCATGCTGACTGCCAGTTAGACCAGCATCATTTGTTGAAGATGGTTTCTTTGTATCACTGTATAGTTTGGGTTTTTTGTCAAAGATCAAATGTCCATAGGTGTGTGGGTTTATTTTTGCAGCTTCATTTTTATCCCATTGATCAACCTGTCTTTATACCAATACCATGTGTTTTTTATTAATATTGCTCTGTAGTTCAACTTGACAGAAAATGTGGTTCATTTACATGTATTAAAAATGAGAACATCATGAATTTTGTATGGAAATGGATAGAACTAGAAAGTATCATCCTGAGAGAGGTAACCCAGACCTCAAATGAATGATATGTACTCACTGATAAGTGAACATTAGTCAAAAAGTACAAAATACCCATGATACAACTCACAGACAGTATGAAGTTTAGCAAGAAGGAAAACCCAAGTGAGGATGTTTCAGTCCTACTTAGAAGGGGGAACAATATAATCACTGGAGGCAGATGGAGGGACATTGGAGGGAGAGAGGGTGAGGAGATGAAAAGGGGATCAGAATCAGGTATGGGGGAGGTAGGAGAGAAACCCACAGGACCAGGAGAATGAAAGAAAATACGGAGCTGTGGGGGTCAGTGTAGGGTGGGAACTGATCACCTAATTGGTTCTTGATTGTGTTAATAAAGGCAGTAGAATACAATTGCTGAGCTGAAGGGAAAAGGGTGAGACTTCCAGGTCAGAGGAGGAAGAGAAGGGGACTAGAGGGAGGAGAGAGAGAAGGCAGCAGAGCAGAGGAAGGGGTAAACATGTAGGCCTTGGAGCACCTACAGTTTGTAGCCTCCATCATGGGGAGGGGCAAGGAGAATGGGGCAGGATATTCTCCCAGCCATTGAGATATTTGGCTAGTTTTAAAATATCATGGCTGTCTGGTGTTTTCCATCCACGGCAACTCAGGTGGGCGGGAGAAAAGTCACAGCTGGGGTGGTCATTGGCTACTTGGTAAAGCCAGCTGCACGAGGTTGACAGAGCTTAGACAGAGCTCTTGAGAAAGAGCTTGCATGTTTTTAAAATTACATGTAACACTGTAGGGTATTGGGGTGGATATCTAGAAAGTCCCAGAGTCCTGGCATGTGAGAGGCTCCCAGGACTCAATGGAAATGACCTTAGCTGGAATGCCTAACAATGAGGAGATGGAAACTAAAGAGTAGATAGATAGGGCCTCCAGTGTAGCAATGGGGTCACCCACCCATCTTCAGCATTTTTATTTTTGCCTTAGAATTGTTCCTGTCTCAAGGAAATGCAGGGACTAAAGTAGAGCAGACACTGAAAGAAAGGCCATCCAGAGGACTGGCCTAACTTGAGATCCATCCACTGGACCGGCACCAAACCCTATTATTGATGCTATGTTTTGCTTGCAGAAAAGAGCCTAGCATGGCTGTACTCTGAGGCTCTATCAGCAGCTGATTGAGACAGATGTAGATACTTATAGCTAATCATTTGACTGAGGCCGGGGCACCCTATGGAAGAGTTAGGGCAAGCACTGAAGGAGCTGAAGGACATGGCAACCCCATAGGAAGAACAACAGTATCAACTAACCCCGACCCCTCAGAGCAGTTAGAGACTAAGCCACCAATCAAACATGCTACATAGGCTGGTCCTTGGCTCCTGGCACATATGTAGCAGAGGACTGTCCTGTCTGGCCTCAGTGGGAAAGGATGCACCTTTTTAATCCTTTAAAGACTTGATGCCCCAGGGAAGGAGGATGTTTGGGAGGCGAGTATGGTAGGATGGGTGAGTGCATGGGGGTTGGGTGGCTCAGGGTGTAGGGGGGTACCCTTTCAGAGGCAAAGGGGAGAGAGAATGGGGTAAAGAACTCTGGGATGGAGGACCAGGAATGGTGGCAACATTTGGAATATAAATAAATAAAAAACCTTAATAAAAAATAGTATCATTTGCAAATAACTATACTTTGACTTCTTTTCAGTTCTTATCCCCTTCCCTTGATTTCCTTCAGTTTTGTTATTGTTCTAGCTAATCCTTCAAGTGCTATATCAAATAGATATGAAGAAAGTAGACAACTTTGTCTTGTTCCAGATTTTGGTGGAAATTCTTGGGTCAATTTTGCTTGGAATATATTTTTCTATCCTTATACTGTAAGGAAATGTTTATCCTTCATGGTGAAATTTGTTTCTTGGAGGCAGCAGAAAGATGGCTTAAGTTTTGTATTCCAATCTGTTAGCCTGTGATTTTTTATTTTAATTGGGGCAGTTGAGACCATTAACATTGAGAGTTATTAATGAACCAGTGTTACTGACTCCTGATATTTTGCTGTCTTGTAGGCCCACCTTCCTCTGATGAATTGTTGTTGAATAATTTGTTTTTTTATTTCTTGTGTCATCTTGAGTGTAGTTCACTTTTTCAGACTGAACTTTTTATTCTAGTGCATTCTCTAGAGTTGAATTGGTAGAAAGAACTTTCTTGAATTTAATTTTATTATAGAATGCTTTTTTCCTTTTTTCTTCGATCGTGACTGATAGTTTTGTTGAGTATTTTAATGTGGGCTGGCATCTGTGGTCTTTCAGAGCTTGTCGAACATCCTTCCAGGTCCTTCTGACTCTTGGAGTCTCCACTGAGAAGTCACGTGTTATTCTAATGGAACCACCCTTTGTAAGTGACGTGGTCTTTTTCCTTTCTGCTATAAAGTCTCTTTTCTTCAGTCTGTACATTTAGTGTTTTGATAGCTATGTGATATAAGAATTTTCTTTTCTGATTCTGCCTATTTGGTGTCGTGTATGGTTCTTGTTCCTTAATAGGCATCTCTCTCTTCAGACTGGAGAAACTTTCTTTTATGATTTTGTTAAAAAGCATTTTCTGTAACTTTGACCTTAGTATTTGATACTAATAATAAGTATCTTCTACCACTATACTTATTATTCTTAGGTTTTGTCTTTTCATAGTTTCTCAGATTTCCTGAATATTTTTACCAGAATTTTTAAAATCTAACTATTTTATTTGATAGAGATATCGATTTCTTCCATCTTGTCTTCAAGACCTAAAATCTTCCCTTTCATGATTTTTATTCTTTTGGTGAGTTTTACTTACCTTTGTGTTTTTTGTTTGGAATTTCAACATTTTTATGTTCAGTTTTGCTTCAGTTTGGGTTTGTATCATGTTCTATTTCTCTGTTAAATTCTACTTTCTTGTCGTGAATTGTTTTTATTAGTTTGTTCACTTGTGTGCTTTTATAATCTTCATTATGGAACATGCCTATATCCCGTTTATGGTTTGTAAACACATCATTTCCATTTTGCTGCACTTTTCTTGTGCTTCTGCTGAATTGGTATTCTCAGAGCCTATTGCAGTAGGGTTTCTGACTCTGGAAGAGGCACACTGTCCTTGCTGTGTGTTCATGTTTCTTACATTGAGTTCTGATGTTTAAAGTGTTTCTTGGTGTAGATATTTGTTTTCATCTTTGATGGGTTCATGTTCCATTACTATCACTAGTATCCTGTAACTATTACTAGTTACTATTACCCAGTCTGGGTCTCATGCAGTTGGTAGCTGTGGGGTCCCTGGTAAAGAGTGCTTCTTCAAATCAGCAGGTGACATAATCAGACAGAGAGAGGCTCAGAGGGAAGGCTGAGGGAGTTAGGGATGGGAGAGGATTAGCAGTGCCCCACGGTCACACAAGGACACAGAGTCCCCAGGAATGCAGTCAGACTGCAGAAGTACTGTGATTTCCTCCTTTTGTAAGATGAACTTAGTCATCTGCCTTTTATTACAACTGTTAACTTTTGTTCTGCGGGGCAAGTCATGTGTTTGAGGGGGTTAATGTATGTGGCATGATCCCTATTGCAGATCTATAGAGTTGTGTTCTTATAGAATGGTAACAAACCCAACTCATGACAGTCAGAGACACAGAGTAGCACTTGTGGGAGCAGGGTTTGGCATTATTATGACAAGCAGAAGGAAGAGAGAAACTCTCTACTGTTATAGGGAATTTGATGGAAAATGGTGATAAATCTGAATTAAATCCTTCCTTACTAATGATTTTAACATTGAACCCCAAAGAAAAGAAATCCCATTTTCTCCTCAGTGAATTTATCCTTCGACCGTCTTTATTATTTCATTTTGTCATCAACTTCCCTTCCATTTATTCTGTTTCATTTTCTAGAGCTCATTTTCTGGTTTCCACTTCTAGCAAAAGATGCCTTATATACGGAAGCTCCTTCACATTGTTCAGGCTTCCATTCAGATTTATTAGAGAGGGAGAAATACAAAAATGAAAGACTATCATGATTGTGATTACTGTCTTATAAATCATCTTTAACAATTTCTTGTCAATTTTTAACAGTGACAGTCTTCAGACATTGCTCAGCTTGGAATAGCTTTGGGATTAAAGCAGTTTCTTCAGGCAGGTTTGGTTAGTCTTGACACTTGGGTGGCATTACAAAAAGCATCTAGTGCCTCATCAGGAAATGTCTGTTTTAGGTCAGAATGTGTAATGTTCACAACATATCTGATCAACGAGTCTCCAAGGCAATTTCTCCTTTCTGTGTAGTCATGTGGAAATAGCATCTCTAGGTGAACTCCTTGGTTTTTCTGGCTGGGGATAAAGCCAACCTAAGGGTAAAGCAGTCACATGATGGGTGCAATACTCTAAGTAGTACTTCAGATGGAGTGGAGAAAGTTCTGTCAGGTTGTCTTTTAGCAAAAGAAAACAAAATATGAAGGTCATGTGACAATGTTGTTTTCTTATTTGTATTGAGACAGATTCACTATTTAACAGCCAGCTTCAAAGAATTATGTCTTAAAAAAAAACCCTACTATTTCATTTTCTCTTCCAGGGATGTGTAGTTTGGTCTCAGTTGGGCTGAGTATTTTGAGACTTAGCCATGTTTACTCCTGTGTTTACAGTAAGCTATAGATCTATAGTTATCTTGGTCTGTAATGATTTCAGCTGGGCTGACAACTACTCTAAGTCTGCTACAAGTTGGTTTAGTTTTTGTTCATGTGATGCTATTCTGAATATTTCAAATTTGCATATCGTTAATTTGTTGTAGTCTCTTGGGTCATATGAGGCAACAAAGTCATACTAGATTCAAAGTTATTTCCAAAGAATGAAAATAATGCTGTGGCTCATGGTATAGCAGAGTGCAAATAAAGATATAAATAATTGTGATCACTTTTACTAGTATTTTGTCTGTAGTACTGAGGTATTTAGAGAACCTTGTTGTATTTTTTTCCATTGTGTTTTCAAAGTGAAGGTTACTCATGAGCTGATCCTGATAATGTTGACTATTGAGATTCAGAGTTTACTAGTTTGTTTAACTAGTAACTAAGTATGCTGTTATCTCCAGAGAAAAAAAGATACAGGTCCATTTTTTAAGACTACCACATTACTAATTTTTATTTTCTATCTCTGATTAATAAAGATACAAATTTCTTTCTATATGACTATATTATTATAGAACTAAGAGTTTTAATTTAGTTGTTAACATGTTTGCTTTTAAACATTAGATTTTAAGTGATATTTTACTTGTATTTTAGATGATAAGGATAGAAAGGATTCTATAAAAATAGGAGGCTAATATATATAATATGTTATATATTACATAATATATTATAATCACATTATATTGCATCTTATTTATACTATATTTATATGTTAAATGCAATATATTTACATATTTTATATTATTATATATAATGTAATATATTATTATACATTTATTATATATTAATGTGATTATATATAATTTTCTACACTGAGACAGGGCCATTCTATGAGTTATGATATTAGTGAAGCTTTTTGATCTGAGCAGTGTATAAGACACAACTGTCATTGCTAGCCCTGCAATAGTGGCATGTGGGTGCCAGCTCGGGGAGTGAGAATTCATTTGACTTTGGTGTATGGGCTGCTGAAGAGAGACTGGTGAGTACGCAGTGTGGGAAGGTGGGTAGGGTTATCATTTAAGATTGCATTTCATATTCTTCAAAGCTGTGAAAGTAGAGCAACATGCTGGCATTTGCAAACCTAGATTCTAGTCATAACTTTGTCACTGTTATGATATCTCACAATATTGGAAATCATCTGTAATTCAGTTCTTTCTTCTCTGAGTTGAAGGTGTAAATACTTAGGTAAGTGTAAAAGAATAATAGCAGGTGTCAGTGCTGTGAGAAAGCCTTGTAGGAATGTGTGACATTCCCCTCAAAGCTGTCATGATGAAAGAGAGAGGCAGCTAGCCCATTGCCATGAGAATAAGTCTATATTGCTGTTGTTGTTTTGATAATGTCTTATGTTGCACATGCTGGTCTTAAACTTTCTATATAGTCAAAGATAACTTTTGATTCTGAATTTCCTAACTCTACTTCTGTAGTGCTGGGATCAAAAGTATGCACTGCTATACTTTTTTTTTTTTTTTTGAGATTCTGGGACTGAGCTCATGTTTCATGAATGATCTAAAATCACTCTACAAACTGAGCTACAACCTCAGCATTATTTTGCTTTTGTATTAGTGAGAGTATCTTATATAGCTCAGATTGGATACCAACTCATTATGTGGCCAATGGTAACCTTGAATTCTTCATCCCCCTGGTTCTACTATGCAAGTGATGGGATTACAATTATGTGCTACCATCCTTTAGCTGAGAACTAAAGTTTTATGGAAACTGTATACTTTGTTTATATGGTGGAAGACATAGGGACCATTTCAGTAAAATCTTTCATACACAGATCCTTCCAATGACAGCATGTGGCTTCACTGACCTAAGCTTCCTCATTGGACCCATTCTCTACTGATGACTTGAGGCGGTCAAGGCAAACTTTCTTTTGGAGGGGTAGAATTTCAAGATGAGGTCTCATTATATATCTTTGACTCATTATGTAAACCAGGAAGGGCTTTAACTCACAGAGCTCCCCTCGCCTCTACCTCTGAACTACTACTTCTGTGGGATTAAAAGCATGGGCCACTATGCCCATCTCAAGGCAAATTTATTGTGGATTAAGTGAAAATATGCTTTTCTTACCTTGTCCTTGACTACTTTTGATAACAGACTGTGCAGGAGTCTTTATATCAACAAAAAGAGTTACAATAATAGCCAGTGATAAGCCGAAGGAAAGTGTTCTTTTAAACTTACTGGGGAATTTGGAGTTCCTTTGAGTGAACAAAGTGAATTTTTAATTTCTCACCTTGCAAAATGTTTCATAGAAAGTGTCAGTCTCATTCAAAAATGGAGTGAATGTGAATGCAGTCCAGGCAAAGCAAGTCACCTTGGAATCAATATTTTCACCTTTACCACATCTAAACTCCATAGGAAATAGAACCGGAAGGGACATCCAGATACCAGTGGGAAGGGTAGGAGCCCTGGAATGTTCCACTAAAAAATCCAGGGTAGATGAAACCTCACTTCATTGCTTATAGTGAAACTAACAGTAAGATGCATATTGATCTACTGTCTCCTAGAGGTTTAACCATAGGAATTGGTACAGAGACCCAATGTCTGCAAGAGGCCTAGGTCTAGGAACTGACAAGCACACACAGTTGTACTAGTCACACATGGTCCTAGAAATTACCATGTACCATAATCTAGTATGCCAAACTTTTCCAAGAGGATCCCAGATGGTTAACTTTGAAACCATGAATAAATAACCAGGCAGTCGTGGTGGACCTGGAGCCTTTATACCCAGCACTCTAGAGGCAGAGGCAGGTGGATTTCTGAGTTCTGAGGCCAGACTGACAGTTACTTCACTGAGATGCATTCCTGCCCTTCTTAGGGAGACAAGATTCTTTTTCTGTGACCCCTTGACTCTGGAAAGATGGGATCCTTCTTTTGTTTCTTCCAGATATACAGGAAGAATCAATCTGACCTCCTTGTGACCAAGTTTCCTGCATTAGAGCTGTGGTTTGATTTTTTGTGGCTCTGACTTAGCTAAAATAGCTCAACTTCAATATAGCTTTTAGCATGAGGGATTCAAAATAATGAGTAACTTGCCATGTAAAGCAACACAGTTCTGGAGGTGAAGGGTCACTCTGCACTCATTACCCATGAACAATCCCAGCACCACCTTCCTAAGAACTCATAGCAGTCTCTTTATCAATGAGATCAGAGGATCTAGTTAACCTAGAAATAGACCCATATTTTTCAGAAAAGAACTTCAAGATATGAAGCAGCCAAATGGAAATATACTTCATCTATTCCAGCAATGATAATGGTTGTCTCCTGCAGGATGTCAGAACACACGTTTAGGTGACTTTCCCCTCAACTTTCACTAAGCTCTTTCTAAGCTATGTCATTGATTCACCATGTCAGGGAGACATAGGGAAACTAGGGTAATCACTTGCTTATGGACTATGTAGCATTTTTAGACTATTCTAATTCAAACTCTTATTATTTCTAATTCTTAAAAACTTTTAAACTGTGATTGAAAATTGCAAATTGTACTATAGAAAAAAACATGATGTTCTCCTAGATGGCAATCTAGCAGAAATGTGCACAATAACACATAATATTGATCTTAGCTCTAAAAGAAGGCAAGAAGATGAGGAGGAAGGAGGTGGACTAGGTGGGAGATGAGCTGTAGGGAGAAGGGATTACAGAACATATTCCAATGTGACAATTTGGGCTTCATACCTACCCCTCCTCTCTTCTGCCCTTCACCCTCATGTCATCTGTTTTGGCACTGTTTTTGGCAAATGGTTTTTGGTTTATGATAATACCATGGATTAATAACACACTGCCTTGTGTTACATTGTTTATTAAAAGGAACATAACTCCACTTCTTAGTTACCTTGACAGTTTAGATAGTAACTTCTATTCATCTTAATCTCTTTGGGAATGAACAAATCTTTTGTCTTTTTTCCATCAGTAAATTAAGCAAATAATAGTGTTTGATTTGATGAGGTTCTTTGATGATGCCTATTCAACCACCTATAATGAGGGGTAGGTTTAGGGAAGAGATGGCTTAAAAGGCTGCCATTTCATTGGCATCTCTTATTTTATATTAGCCATATATACAAATCTTATATTCTACTTATAATAAAGTCACACTAACTTTTATTTCAAAGTTCTCAAAATATTTCAGAAACAGTTATGTACAAAAGATTGAAGAAGACATCTTTGCTTTGCTACTTCATGCTACCTTTAGTATAAACTCAGAGGTATTGGCAGAAGGTGACAGGTAATTATTTTGAGAGTTATGGACATAAAGTTGTGATGTTATAATAGTTAACCAAAAAGCTGGAGATACTAATTTTATTTCTCAAATTGTCTCACAATTTGTTGTTAAATCAGAAATACATGTAATTGAAGGAAATTTCTTCACAGAATCCCGGGAGAGTGCAAAGGAGAGGAATGACATACATACTTCATGCATTTATATATATTTTCCTGGATCCTTTTAGATAAAACCACCTGGAATCCCTTGTTTTCCCTACAGCTCATTTCCTCACCTAATCTGTCTTCTTCCCCTCCTCCTGGCTCATCTCCTTCCCTTCTTTTACAGTCCAGACAAATAATATGCGATATTGGACACATTCTTGCTAGGTTGCTACCTAGGAGAATGTGGTGGTTTTTCTGTAGTACAATTTGCAAATTTTAAGCACAGTTAAAAGGCTTTTAAGATTTTGAAAGAATAAGAGTTTGAATATATATAAATATACTATTTGTCCCACAAACATGCTATTTAGTTAAATAAAGATCTTATCATGGTCAAGCAGGGTGTTTGACATTTGGTTCCTCCTCCAGGAAGAACCAAGCAGGAGGAGGGTGTCTGTGTTTTGAAGTGAGTGAGCATGTTAAAACTCTGAACAAGTGAAAACAGACACAGTGACTTCTCCAGAATTTTTTCACTACCCTTAAATACTCCATTGATTTTCTTTAGAATCACAATTTATAAATTTTAATTTCAGGATACAGTGGAATTGAAATCAACTCACAAAATTTTATGCAGATTTTCTTTGAGAAAGTCTAATCATGTAATTCAGGCTGGCCTTTAAATTTCTATCCTCCATCTCCCATGAGTACTTGGGCTACAATTATGTTACCATGCCCTGAAAAGGCTCTTAAAAATTTTCATTTATTCTTTTAGAATTTTATGTGGTATCTTTTGACCTAGTCATTTCTATCAGCTCCTCCCAGATTTCCCCGTACATCCTTACTACACAACTTCATAGATCCTCCCCTCTCTCAAAATAAAACAACAGTAGTAACAAAGGAATAAAATAAAGCAAAACACCACCATCAACACCACCATGCAGTCATATTTGTGACTACTCCTGAGTGCGGGGCCTGCCCTGGGATGTGGCTGCTATCCCAAATGTCAGTCCATTGAAGAAAACTGGCTTTCCCTCAATCAACAGCAATGCCAAAAGGTTCTTGACTGGGGGGTGAATCACTGTGCCTATGTTCCCTCTCCTGGCAAGGTTCTAGGTTGGCTTGAGCCTGCACTGGACTTGAGCATGCTGTATAGTCTCTGTTAGTTCATACCTGCATCTGCCCTGTTGTGTCTGGAAATAGTTTCCTTGAAGTCATTCACCTTCTCTGAGTTTTATAATCTTTCCACCTCTTCCAACTCAGGTTAGAGATCATGTCCCTAACCTACGACTATTCTTCTAAAGAATCACAGTGATAAAATGATTCTGAATGACATATTGTTATTATCAATAGATTGGTGCATTGCTCAACCCTTACCAGAAAAGGTTGTTCTTACAGTAATTAGCAATTAACACAGGAACCAATAAATGCAAACAAAGAGAGGCTTAGGAGTGCTCAGGTTCAAGTGTGATGTCTGCATCACTTCCTGACTCTCAAGCATCTGGAATCTGTCCAGTAATATATGGACTTGCTCCTCTTCTTGTTGATGGAGAAACTTGCATTTCTTTCTATGATATAAGACAGACAAGGAGAAACATCAGTATTATTATGTCAGAATTTCATGCTCATTTTGACACATGATAAGGACAGACATCCTCAGGATAAGTGTGTCCACATAATATGAATTGTCATTGTAGATGTTACTGTCACAACCCTGAGAACTCCAGAAGCAACCAACCACAAACAAAAGTTAGTGATCACTCTAAAACCAGACCATAAAAGAAAATTGGGGGTGCTGAAAACATAAGGATGACTTTAGAAAAACATTCTCTATTTATTTAAATTACAAATAAAATGATGCATATAGGTAATTAATGAAATTTACCTCTCACAATAGTTTTTTATATTGTTTAAGTCACTGAAATTCCATCTTGGTACATGAAAAATTTTGAGCCCAAGTACATAGAGCCTCATATCCACCTAAGTGCTGAGAATAAAGACACAAATCTATACCAATCACAAAATTACTCTGCACACCAACATAGCTCCATTGCTTCCCATATTGCAGGCACCAATACTCAACTGTTGAAAGCACGCAAATCATATTATTCCTTATCTTCCAATCTCATAGTTTAGAGCGGGGATTGTCAGAAAAAGATGTTAGATGAATTAGGCCAAAGCTGGGAACTGTTATTTCCCAGGATAACTCTTTCTGTTGGCTTTCCAAAAGAATAAATTGATATTTGATTGGCAGAATGAAGCAGAGCTCATTACTCTCAGAAAGATGTCACTACCAAATAATGAGAAACAGATGTCATGATTCTAATTCACTCCAAATTGTTTTTTTCTTTTGTCCATCATCTGGCTTTTTTTCTTTCAAACTATGATCCTACGTTCATTTTCTTGCTAAGGAACCCACCAATACTTTGGCTCTCCAAGGCAAATTCTTCTTTACAAGGGACAGTTTCCATGTCTATCTTCATAACTCTTCCTTTGTGGTTCACTCTGATAGAATCTTGGATTTCCTTCAATGATCCAATCCATCTATACACACTACATCCACAGGGAGCATGACTATTGACTACTTTTCTGACATTCTATTCCTAACTTCCATATTTTTCCCTAGCTTAACCTATAGTTGCACAATGTCAGACTCCTACAATAAAAATAAATTTTAAATTCAGAGGATACTTATAGTAGATTATGGTGAATATATTTTAGTGAAAAGGGCTATTATAACAAAGATAGGTAGTGGGCACAAAGGAAAATCACAAAGGAACACTATCTTTCCTAAAATGGATGAAGGACATGGGTCCAGTATAGAAGATATGAAACCAGATTCAAAGAATTGCAGATGGACTTTACTAGGGCATCTATTTTAGTTAGGTGAAGACACAGCCCTGACAAAACCAAGTGAGGCTAACAGCTCTCAAAACACAAGAACAGAGGACATTAAAAGAGTTCCCATGAAGTTCCAATTCAGATATTTCATGAAAGCAAGTAAGCAAACAAGCAAACAAACAAACAAACAAAACCAATCTAACCTGCAGAGGGTGCCTTCTCTGACTGGCAAAAAAAGCTTAGTTGTAAGCACATTGGTCAACTCTTACTAGTAGATAAGCCAAAGTTTGTAGGAGGGTAGCTTCTGCTTATAGCCATTGTCCTTTTACACAGGGGCTGTAGCCAGTATTCTCTGGGTCTCTATTTATGCCCCAGGGTATAAAATCTTTATGACTCCCTCAGGATCCTATCCCACCATTCGGTCATGTTATTTCATTTGGGCAGTTTTCAGCTAGCTCACTGTCGTGGTTGGCTTGTGAGGGGAAAATCATGGAGAATATTGTAGAGAGATCGTTTAAAATATTTTGGGGCTACAGATAATTCAATCTGTTGAGATCATAAGACACATGTGAGCTGTAGAAGTTAAGTTTGGAGAATTTAGGCAGGAGCTAGATCATAAAATTATTCTTTTACCTGGCCAAGGAATTATTTTTGTGGACAATGGAAAACTGGACAATGGGAAACTTGGAATGCTTTGAGGTAAAGAGTAATTGATAAGATTTCATTGGGGGAAATCTTCTAGCATCTCTGTAGAAGCTGGATGGTAGAATGTGATCATGGGCATAAGGACCAAGAAGAAATGTATTACATCAATTTATGCTGAAATAAAATGGAATGTAGACAATGTGGCATCGGTAATGTGGAGGAAGAGAAACTGAAGATGAAGCAGAGGTACCATCAAACAAACAAACAAACCCAATCTAACCTGCAGAGGGTGCCTTCTCTGACTGGCAAATGGTAATGAGCTTAGTTGTAAGCACATTGGTCAACTCTTACTAGTAGATAAGCCAATCTAGGCCATCTAGGCTAAGCCATCTAGCCAATGCTAGGCTGGGGAGAACCTTGTGAAAGATGATTTATAGAAAGGTCCTAGAGCTTAGAGGAGAATCAGAAGAGAATAGAAAGAGACAACATTAAAGGAATGAATTGTTGTTTTAGTGCTTTTTCTATTGCTAATGATGACTTTTACCTTCCTGACTCTGACATTCTTCTAAAACACTACATTCATCACATCTATGTACTCCCAAAGTCCATCCCAGCACAAAGTTACAAATACAAATTACAGTATCACCCATGATACAAGTGTGAACTGCTACCTATGAAATCAAAGCAAGATACATATCTAAAATAGAGAATGATGGGGCTGGCTTGACATTTATATTCTCATTTTAAAAGCAGACAGACAAGTGTAGAGATTTATTGAGCCATGGTGAGTTTGAATCTGGAAGTGCAAATGTTAAATCTTAGAGCTCCCGGTCAGCATTTGTTGTGTGCTGGTATAGAGTTGAGCCCCAACTCTCCAGCAGCCCTATGGATTTGCTGCTTTCCATTCAGTCTATTGGTTATGCCTCTTCCAGACTGGTGCTGCCTGCCAGTAGTTTTCTAATTCTGGATCTCAGTGGCTGCCCTAACTCTATCAAGCATTGCCTCATCAGATGACCTTTCTGATAGTGACATCCTAAGAGACCTATCCCTGGACTCCTTAACTTTTCTTTGAGATTTTGCTGGAAGCTTACACAATCTCATATGTTGCCATTCTGTTTGGCTGTAGAATTAGTCATGTGAATCTAGGTCTGTCCTATGCTCAATATAGAGCAATGGCACAAGTCACTTCTGGGCTCACTCGAGAGATGTGCTGGGATCGAGGCTAACCTAGGAAGTAGTAGCTGGGGGAAAGTTTCCAAGATTTTCTGAAATGATTTTGCTCTTATAGTCCTTTGAATCTGTGATTAGAAGGTGCAAGGATGTATAAAATGTCCTTGGGAATTTGTTCACATTGTCTTTTTCATTAATACCTGGGTCTATTTTATCTATTATTGTTATTATTATTGTTATTATTATTGTTATTATTATTATTATTATTATTATTATTATTACTTTGTAATAAGCAGTTGTAAGACAAAAGCAACATGCCTATGATGGCACAAGTTATCACATGGTAAGAAAGTGAGCTCATGTGTTTATCTTTTGGACTCACAGCCCCATTCCCTTCCTCCTCCCCTTTCCTCCCTTCTGCCTACATTCTCGTCTTCATATTTATGCATCTGCTAGTGCTGGAACCCAGGCCTTACATATGCTAGTCAAATGCTATACCCCTTAGCTACTTCCTAACTACACTCTTTATTTTCTTACAAAGCCATCAGTAGTCAATCCGAGGAGTTCCACCTTGTTGACATTATTAATCTCAATCATCTTCTGAGGACTCCATCTGTAAACATCATATCCTGTTTTGACCTCATTCTCTAAAACAAATAAATAAACTAACAAATTAAAACTTTAGTCTTGAGAGAATAAAGAAGAAAGGAAGTTCAGAGGAGATACGACAGAGGAGATATGGGGAAAGTTGGAGAGGAAGTGGGGCCACTCTGGCTCCTTATACTTCACAATGGGCACATGTGTTTCAGAGGGAACAAACCCTAGTAATGGTCAGTAGTAAAGTGGAATTTGGAGGACAAATTTGTCCATTCAGCGTTAAAGCCACAAGAGTGTCATTGGTGAGCATTGGTGGAGTTCTTAATATTGCATTTGATGTTTAGACCTTAAGTCTCTTGAGACCAGAACTCAGAGGAAACTGTAATTCATGCAGAGTGAATTTGGGCACTTATGGGACCAAAATAGCCTTAAAGGCCACAGTAAACAGGCACCTCCTCCCAACAGAGACAGTGCTGAACAAAATTTCAGAAACCTAATTTTTCACTATTATTAAACTTGCTATTTAGAACAACTAGCCAAATCTTCAAGGTGCTAGTCTGGTTTGTGATGGATGCACTCAATTTACTCAATTAAACACATACACATATACACACACACTTTTGCCATCTGTGCTGGTGGGACAATCAGTGTTCTTTGAGAAATACTGTCAGTGTTCGCGTTGTTTGGGTATAATATGAGGGGTCAGCCAGTTGAATTCTCTTACCACAAGGAAATCTGCATCCAAAAACCCCTAACAATTTCTAAACTGAAGGTTTCTAATCAAATAAAAATAATAATGATTTTTTTACCAAAATTAAATGCAAACATGTAAAGTTCTGTGTATTCTATTACATAAGTAATTGTTGAATTAATAGGTAGATTTTAGAGTCCTGTGATGAAAAAAAAATGCCCTAAGAAATTTGCTTTTGAC
This sequence comes from Mastomys coucha, assembly GCF_008632895.1. Lineage (NCBI taxonomy): Eukaryota > Metazoa > Chordata > Mammalia > Rodentia > Muridae > Mastomys > Mastomys coucha. Next base: position 3,900,964 of record NW_022196912.1, on the reverse strand, counting down.
TTGATCACAGATAGATTAGTTTAGCCTAATGAGTTATTCTAAAATTCTATTTTACTATCAGGATTATTACCATGACCTTTATTATCTATAAAATATGAGGTACCAATATTAATCAATTTTGATTTCTGTTTTTTCCTTTTAAGTCAACATCTTGCTTATAGCCCAGGTTAGCCTCAAAATTGTAATCTTCTGGTTCAAGCTTTGTCAAACATTAAGTCTTAATATAGAGCACAAAGAAGTTTGACATAGCAATGGAGAATTTGAGGCTAGCCTGAGCTGTACAAGAAGAACCTATCTCTAAACAGTGGTAAGAACAACACAGATACTAATGAAGATGCAGGTATAGGGACTCTCCTTCATTTTTATTAGTCATCTTTCCTCTATGAACCTGTGAATAGTGTACGAATCTTTAACTTCTTCAGCTGCTACTAAATGGATGCATAATGTTGGTAAGATAAACTCGAGCTGGGAACCAGTGACTTCATTGTTGATTTGTGATGAGCAGATCCTTTGGGCTGAAATTGCTCATCTGTTTCAGAAGATGAGGAGCTTCACTTTTACAGGTGAATCAATGTGTGATGCCGGGGGATTGTTCATCTACTTATGGACATTCCTTGGGTCAAAGTGGATGCTGGGCAGCAGAAGTTCCTACGTTGGTGTGTACACCGTGTACACATAAACAGCTTGCACACACAGAAACATGGATCTATGCTTATGGTTAGGTGGAAAGGGAAAAAGAACACACAGAGCTCTGTCTATTTGAAGATGATTCCAAAACTAAAATTTCATAGTAGGGAATTCTTGAAAGAGCTACTTCCTGCCTATTGGATGCTAGGAAAATAGCTTGTGTCATTTATGTTTTTCAAATTGATCACTAAATTTCAAGTCCAAACATTTTATAAATGATTTTTTAAATGTGTTTTTCTTCAGTGATAATCTGATTGCTTTTAAGTCATGCCATGAGTCATACTAAAGATTACTGTTTTAAGGAACTGCCAAATAACTTTGCGGTGGACATTTAACTTTCCGGTGATATAAGATAGTTCCCCACACTCTAGCTTAGATAGGCTTGGAGATCCCCAACACTGGTGTTGCAGGCATAGGCCACCTTGCCTGGCTACATTTGGTTTTACTCACTGATGCTGGTTGAACATCAAATACTGTCCAGGCGATGCATTAACAAAAACATCACAGGAAGGAACATGGTATGATGCATTAACAAAAACATCACAGGAAGAGATGAGCCAGCAGCAGCCTTTCACTCATGCACTATTCCAGTTCTTCACTCTGATCCCATAAAACATCAACCTACATGTGTCCTGGGCAGGAACTTCTGTACTGTACACACACCATTTATAGGTCTCACTGTAAGAGAACCATATGCCATCAGCACAGCCAGACACATGAAGTGAGGTGGCTTTCTGGCAGCCAGAATTAATTCAATGAACATTTCAATAGCAGTGCAATGAGATTCTTCTTTCCATATAACATACTATTACAGAGTTATTATCTGACACCTAATGAACATTGACACTTGAAGACTATTTCTTGGCAGTGTTTTGGAAAAATGTGGTCTATTTACATTGAACTGGCAAGCAAATCCTTGGAATAATTAATAGCATACTTATGCTAACAGGCTTTATCTGAATTACTGAAGCCAAAATACACACAAAATTATTCAGTGCAGAACCTGACTTGGGACTCATCTTTCTCCCCTTAAAGCCAATAGTGATGATCTAGTTTAAATAGAATATCATTCCTCAGCATAGTGAATTAATATTTTTAATTTGAATTTTATTGGTGTTATATCTTAGTTATTAAGTGCTTTTAATGTATGTTTTGCTTTGGTTTAGTGACTCTTATAGCTAACATTAAGCAATGCTGGAGGCTTACAAGTACTTTTCTTTTGAAAATAGACCTATAAATCATACAATTTTGTTAGGCACTGATGGAAAGATATCAAGAGATGTCTTGATTTGAACTCTGGTTGTCCTAACTCTCACCAGAGTACAAATGTGAATGTTGATGCTTAAACACTGTTTAAACTTGAAACAGTTGTTTAACTGAGCTGTGCAATAATTACCCCAATCTGCTGAACGCATCACCACTATCATCAGAGTTGCCATCATTCTCACCATCACTTCCACCACAATCATAATCATAATACCTACATCATGGGGCCATTGTGGATAACTGGTTTTAAGTAGAAGGATCTTGCTACATAGTAAATAACTGGCATAAGCAAATCATCATTATCACCTTTTTCCCAGTTTCTTTTTTTCTTTTTGAGATTATATTATAATTATATCATTTCTCTCTTCCTCCTTTTCTCCCCCGTAACCCAACTTCTCAGGACTATTGAGGTCATGGACCTTGGAGGAGAGCCTACAATGACCATTTTACTAGACCAGCATAATACCTACTTAACATTCTAAACACTTGTTCTTACCTCCAGAGATAAGTGTAGCTCTCATCCCTCATTAAGGAATCTTTTCTTTACAACAGAGAGCACTATGTGTAGAGGAGCTCATGAGCTGCCCTTGTCTCTGAGTAACTGAAAGAGCCCATTTGCTAAGACCTCATTGCCTGGAGGTCTTACCCTTTCCTTGTAACATGGACTGCCTTAGAGTTGGAAAGTGGTCATTTAGTCCTTAAAGTCTTTTTCTAGAATTGTCTTGACATGGATGTCAGCATGATTCTCTTTCGATTGCCCATTGCATTTGTCCTTTCATATAACTTTCCTGGTCTTGGCTCTTAATTTTCCCTAGAATATTCTGTCGCCTCAGGTCTCTTCGAAGAAGATTCTAGCTAATTTTACTGTGTTGCCTGGATCCTTATGTTTGTTCTTCTGATCCTCAAAAGGGTAAATCAGAGGCTTTCTGAGGAAGATGGGTGGCAGGTGGACTTCAAAGACTTAATTGACTTCTGCCATTGTTTTTTGTTGTTGTTGTTTGTTTGTTTGTTTGTTTGTTTTTGTTTTGTTTTGGTTTTTCAAGACAGGGTTTCTCTGTGTAGCCCTGGCTGTCCTGGAACTCACTCTGTAGACCAGGCTGGCCTCTGGCTCAGAAATCCACCTGCCTCTGCCTCCCAAGTGCTGGGATTAAAGGCGTGTGCCACCACTGCCCAGTGAATTCTGCCATTGTTACACCCCATTAATGCCTGAAGTATTGCTGAAATATGCTCAGAGTTATGTCACAGAACCAGCAAAATAGCTTCATCTGATGCTCCACTGGGGTTACCTTGACCCTTGAACCTCTCCCGTGGTTGTTGGATCTCAAGCTTTTCACATTTTGTTCGAGTGCCCCAGAACTGCTACCCAGAAGATGAAGGAGGCAGAGAGGGGACTGGGAGGCAGAAACTTTAATGGACACAGGTGCCCTGGAAGGAAAAAGACAGAAACCTGGAAAGATAACATAACAGGAGATGAAGAGAAAGGGTAGGCAGTTTCAGCTTGCAGCACACACAGAATGTTCTCTGTGCGAATATTTCTTTTAAAATACCGTTTGGAAAGCTACTTGAACTCCTACTGAAAGCCAGTCTAATTCCTTATCATGCGGTTCATGGTAAGAGTTACTGATCCAGTTCCAGGTTGTATTAGCATGTAGTACATATAAGCTCCCCTCTCCAAACCCACAAACCCCTCTAGACAGATTTTTCTCCCTTCTTCTTTTTCCTGGAGCATCTCAAAAGTTTTTCTGGGATCCCAGGGAACATGAATTATTCACTATACACATCACATAGTTTCAAAGAATACCTTTAAAAGCAGAACTATTGAAATCCTCCAGTGCTCTGCTACTGTCTTCATTTTCATTCATGGTCAGGCATCTTGTAGAATCACCACACACTTTTCTTCCTCACCATCCTTTTGTTCATCTGGTTCCACTGCCAAGCCCACCTCCTCTCCTGCCCACAGTGGACCATAGGCTCCTCCTTTTTTGACTTGTGCAAGCACAGCCCCCAGATGTGTTTTGTACTGTGCATCACTTTCAGTTTTAAACATTTCCACCAGCGCACAAGGAGGCTAATAGTGGAGCCTCAGTTTTTTTCTTGTTGAAAGGACGTCAAGGGCAATCTAGCAGCATGGCTAAGCTTCAGTTGCAGCAACACCAAGCATGAAGAGAGAACACTTAAGTAGTGCTGTAAAGAACATGCCTCATGAATGGCAGTTGCATTTTTAATATCTATATTTGACATGAAAGGCACCTGATAACTTCTGCTTGCAAGAAAAAAAAAAAGGGACAGCAGTAACTTGAAAAGGAACAATGACGACATCACTTCTCATGAGTGTTTGGTGAGGACTTAAATTTCACTTCCCATCAGACTTTCATTTAAATCCTTTATAGGCTGTTTCCTAAGCAAGTGGATTTGGTTTATGTATTTCATCAGTGACTCATTTTTGTCTAACTGTTTTAACCTGATGCTAACAGTCATTGTTCATCTATCCCATGCTTTCTCTGTAGCTAGTAGATAAATTTTGAAAAAAACTTTGAAAAGGGAAGAAATAAGTGACTATAGGCAAGGAACTCTGATGTTTTCCAGACTAGTCTTTTAACTGTCCCCAAATTTTATTATGGAGACTCTAACATGTAATGAACCATAAATAAAAAATGTGACTTATGACTCCGAATGCTAAAAAGATTACCTATGATAGTGCCAGTATGGACTGTCAAAATGCTACTGACAAATGCTAGCGCAGATGTGGGATAAAGAGAAATCCTTTTGCATTGTTTGTGGGAGGGTGAACTGATGCAGCCACTATGAAAATCAATATGCAGGTGTCTCACAAAACCAAAATGAGAGAAGTACCACACAGTCCAGCTACAGAATGTGCAGACATAACAAGACTCTAAGTGGCATAACACAGAGATATGTGTGCATCCATGTTGATTGCACCACTGTTCATACGACCCAGGACAAGTCTCTATACACATCAAGAGATAAATGAATAATGAAACATGGGTATGTGTACACAATGGCCATGAAGAACGAATTATGTCATTTGTGGAAAAAAACATGCAAAACTGGAGATAAGTATGTTAAGTGATCAAAACAGTTTCTCTTATCTGCTGAATATGTGCAACACACATGAATATTTGTGCATATGTGTGCATGTAACATGAAGGTAGATGGAGCATTGTGAGTAAGGAGGAAAAGGTCATAGGGGAACGTAAGTGACAGAAGAAGAAGGTAATGTGTGGGAAAAAGACCAAATGCCAGGGTTTTTATCACATGTGGTGTCTAGCTTTAACTTTATACATATACAAATATGTGCATACTATTTGAAAGCAGAGGGAGGCTACTTGACAGAAGGAAGGGTACTAGAGTGGAAAAAAGAGAAGGGTACCATATGTGGAGAAAAATTACCAGCTTACCATGAGATAAACGCACGCACACACACACACACACACACATACACGGAGAGGGGTGGAGGACTGTGAGGAGGTCATAATAAAAGGTTTTGTGATTAAATTTAAAAATTGAGACTAAGAATAAAAATTTTTAAATACATTTAACAATGGAAACTTACTAAACTATTCAAAGCTTCTGTAAGCTAACTTCCTCTCAGTTCTCCTGTGATCCCGGGCAGGTAAGCTCTACCTCAGAGTGATTTCCCTTTCTTGTTTTCCCCACAGTGTTACCACATCTGTCCACACCTTAAATGGAGACAGTTAGTTCTCTCCTCCTGAGCACTGTGGAAATGCTGCTGCATTCCCCATGTTTCTGTGAGAGTTGCTTTTCTGTTCCTCGTTTCTTCCTAGGATTTGTCCTTGAGATTTGTTACTGCCATTCCTTCACGGTAGTTGCTGCATACATTTCCATCATGTGAGCAATCTCTAATGGGCATTTTGATTATTCCTGTTAAGAAAATTATCATTGTGAATATAAGCATCGTTTTACTTATTTCCCGTGAGTCCTAAACTAGATTACATGCCATGGTAACCAGTAATTTGGATGTTCATAACTTGAACTACCACTAGACTAAATCAGTAAGTTCTGTATCAACTTAGTAGTGAACTTAATACTAAGCTTAGTACTGAAATATAAAATATCTAGTTAATAATTTTCATAAGGATTGCATGTTTAAATAATACCTTGGTTACATTGGGTTAAATAAAAATGTTGAGTATTAGTAAGAGCAGTTTTTATTTATATGCTATTTTGAATGTGGATATTAGAAAATTATAACTTACATATGCATCTTGCATTAAACATTTTGAGCTTTTTTGGGTATAGTGAATGTATAGAAGTCTGGTGCCTGGGATTTCACTTACAAGCAGTGTAAGATGACAGTATCAGGGCTTCCCGTCAGTTGTAATAATTCTAATGGGTGTTAATGCTTATTGTCTCATATTCTGGTTCTATTTTTTTTAATTTGTCATATTGCTGGTCATGAATTATAGCTCATTATCTTAACTTGTAACTCTTTGCTTAGGAGTTATAGTGAATATTTTCTTGCTATTTACTTTTCTTTGAATGATCCTCGGTATTTTATCTGATTTTAGGTAAATTTGCTTCTCACTTGAATTGCTGAAGGTGTTTAAAACTATAGTTGTTGTGTTTATCTAACACTTTCCCTCTTCTATTTTCATCTTCTTCCTGGAATATTTTTATGAGCAGAAGCCTTCAAATATTAACATAGTCATTTATGATTTTCAATCCACTAAAATATTTTCCTTTTGTGGTTAGCCTTTGCTTTTTTACCCTAAAGTCACAGAGATGCATTTCAAAGTTTGCTTTTTCTATTTAACTCTGCAATATATTAGAAATTGCTTTGCATGTGTGCTTTGGCCTCAGAGGTATAATTTCAGTTTTTCTATATGGACAAGCAATTTTTCCAACTTCATTTATTAAACAGCCCATTTCCCCCATGGTAAACTTCACCCATCAGAGTAATAAGCTGCGTTCATGGAAGATTTTGTTTCTGGGTTCTATTCTCTGGTGTTGAGTTTATTTAGCATTGGATGAGTTCTTATTGTTGTACTTATTACAGTTCATGATAAATCTCTTCTAGTAGAGCAAGGCCTTCTTCTTTAAAAGTGAGTGCCTCTAGAGCTAGTGAGAGGGCTCTCTCTACATGGGAAGTGCTTACCTTCAAGTCTGGCTACGTTGTCTCTGGGACTCACATGGTGAAAGAAAAGAATAAACTCTCACAACATTCAGTCAAATAGCAACAGCCTCGAGTTCCTTTCATCTGGTTTTGTAGCATTCAAAATCTATACTGTACATGCACACAAACACAAACACACGCACACACACACACATACACACACACACACACACACATACACACACACACACACACACACACCTGATTCTTTTGGCCTTGATTTCACAATTAATTAACTAGTTGAAACATTTAAAGAATACTAGGAAACTGGCTACAATTACATTCAGAGTAGAGTCTAATTTCACACTATTTTATATGCTTTCATTATTTATATTCTCATCCAAGATCAGTGTTTATTGATGAACTCAAAGTTCATTTGGTTATTTTCTAATGTCTTCAAATTAAGTTTTAAGTTTTATTTTGTGAAATGACTTAGTCATATTTTTGTGTGTTCTAAGTAAAATACAAATTTATGTGAAGTATATGTTACATTTTTCCTGTAAACACAAGACTGTCTTTAAAATTGCATTTAAGGACTACTTTGGGTATGCAGAAATATAGTCAATTGTATATTAATGTTTTGTTTAGTTGCATTTCACAGGTCTTTTTAATGGTGATAATTTTGTCTCTAGAATCCTTTTGATATTCATTTATATAGCAATACAATTATGCAATGATATTTCTGTCTTCTATGCCAATTCTAATAAAGCTTTATTTTTTTCATACTTACCGTGATGGCAAAAGTATCCAATAAATACCCAATTGGAATATTAAATAAGTCTTCTTGAAAATTTTTTGAAGAAATAGCTCTCACATTTGAGTATTTAGTGGGTCATGTTTTAGATTTTGGAGGCTATACAATTTGTTGAAAGAATCTCTAGTTTGTTGCTAGTTGGTTCCATTTTTTTGTTTGTTTGTTTTGCTTTGTTTTGTTTTTTTGAGACAGGGTTTCTCTGTGTAGCCCTGGCTGTCCTGAAACTCACTCTGTAGACCAGGCTGACCTCAAACTCAGAAATCTGCCTGTCTCTGCCTCCCAAGTGCTGGGATTAAAGGTGTGAGCCACCACCGCCCGGCTGGTTCCATTTCTTTATTATGAGTCGATATTGAATTGTTTCAAATCCTTTCCCTCATCCTTTGTGACTGTTTGATTTTGCATTTCAATGTCAGTTGGTAAATATCATAATAGATTTTTTAAATGCCATATATTTTATGGATTGTTAAAATATATCCAGTCTAATCATTCTCTGACCTGCATATCAAATGCTGCTTACTGTAGTTGTTTCCTTTGTGGTAGTTTTTGCATCACTGTCCTCTGTTTTAGTCCTTTTCCACTTGCCTTTCCAAATGCACATGCCATTAATTTTCCTTCTCACACCTGCTCACTCCTTCAGTCAGCATCAGCTTTCTCCCTAGCTTCAGTATTAGTTGAGCTACAGAAGATCTTTATTCCCTTATTTGCCAGATATTATGTCATAATACATATAAATACTTTATAATAAGTACCTGTCTGATAATATGTCTTATAATAAGACTGTCTGAGAGATATCAGATAACATATTCAATAGAAAAAGAGAAGCCAGGATAAACACTTTGTCTGTGTTTCTTTGGTCCTGGTCTCATAGGGATCAGATAAGATGCTTAGCATGTTCTCTGTGTCCCTGTTGTGCTCACCTCTTAGGTATCAGGAAGCTCCAGTCTCTGCTTAGTGATCCCCTCTGTGTTTTATCATGTTGTATGACATAATATCTGGAGTTAAATAGTGCCCTTACAGTTCTTGATTTCAAATATGTCTATTGAAATGCTCTAGCCATCATTGCTGTGGGTGGACCATCAGGGATGGTTCTTTTTTTCTTCTCTATTCAGGAGCTGTACAGTCTACTTCATTTTAACTCATATGTGTATGTGCTTGGATCCTTGTTTTAGTCATTCAAAGAGATATAGTCTAACATGAAAATATATGATGAACCCTAAAAGATGGTGTTAAAAAAATCAGAAGATTAACCAATAAACAAGAAACATAGTCAGATCACTCTGCGTTCATTGATGAAGGCAGGGAAGTGGCCATAGTCTTATTATAAAGTACCTGAGACCTGTGTCCATTCATAGAGGAAAAGTTTTTAGAAATCTTTGCTATCAGGTAGAAACAACAAAAATGAAGAAGTATTAGTTAGCTTGTTCAAGCTCTTTACAAAGACTTCAATAGAAAGTAGATCTGTGCCTCATTCACTGAACACCTCAACAGAACACTTCTAATAGATGCAATTAAAAGCATCACTGACTTACAACTCTATCCAGGTGATAATTGTGCATTAGATATCCAATTTAGTAGAGTGCAAAGGGCTGTAAAGGTTCCCTATTGTGTCTAGGAGTCTGGCTTAGTGGCAGAGGGCTTACCTAGCATGCAAGAGACCTTGAGTTTGATTCCTAGAAGCATGTAAATAACGAAAATAAGTTTTGAAAGACACAGGACATATTTGGACAGTCTTCTGCTAGGCATGGTATTACATGTCTATGGTCTTAGATTGTAAAAAAGCTGGGGTATTGGAATCAAAACTTCAAGGTCAGTTTGGCTTGAGATTTCAACGTTAGGGCAGTTTTCAATCTCTTCAAACCTGTATTATTTTTCCCTTTTCTCATTTTTCCAGTAGCTTCGTTCATTTCTACAATTACTTGGAAACACTCAATGTATATTTGGTGTCTTAATTATTTGCAGTTTTTATCCAATTTTCTTTTATTCTTTGTCTTTACTGTGCTTTGGGAAATCGCTGTCAGTAGAAGAAAATATAATCAGAGACAAGTGGATTTGATTAACAGGTGCACAGGGAAATGATCAAGTGTAAAGTCATTGGTTTACTTCTTGGTGGTCCCAGAGCTATCCTTGTTACATTGCCTGTATGTTTGATGGGAGCCTATCCATTTAAATGGGAGAAAGAGGTCTTTTACTGTAAGTTCATATTGTGCTATAAATATAGATATAGATGAAGATATAGATGTAGATATAGATATAGACACACAAATAATCTCAAAAAAAACTAAAACAGACATGAGGTACATTAGAGTTTAGAAGTGATTTGTTTCAGGTTAATAACATCAGCATTAGTTGTGTTACAAATGTGGAATTGGGGTCTGGAGAGATGGCTCAGCTCTTAAGAGCACTGACTGCTCTTCCAGAGGTCCTGAGTTCAAATCCCTGTAACCACATAGTGGCTTACAACCATCTGTAATGAGATCTTATGCCCCCTTCTGGTGTGTCTGAGGACAGCTACAGTGTACTTACATAGAATAAATAAATTTTTAAAAAGATTCAATCTTCAAAAATATTAAAAAATAAGAATGTGAGATCGCTCTGCTCCATCCAACTTACAAGGTTGGCAAGTCAATCTCTTCTGACCTCCCAATTCCCAAATCCTCAAACTCAAGCAAGGCCAGCTCCTCTCCACTTCCCTTCCCTGAGCTCTTGTTCAGCTTGAAGCCCTGGTCCAGCCAACTCCTCCCTGTTAACTCTGCCCATGACCTGAGGCTGAGCCCCATAGGTGGAGAGAAGTTGGAAAGGACTTGTCTTCTACCTCTGTCCTTACACACAGAAGCTCAGTGGCCCCCTTGCCAGGATGCAGAACGCCTGGGTCCCTGGCACACTCCCCTTGATCTTTGGCCTGTTTTCTAGTCTCCAAGGAGTAAGCACGAAGGAGGCTATAAACACTCCTGTTGCTGAAACCCCAGCTCCTTTCAGCTTACTCAACCTCGAGAGCTGCAGGATCCTGTTTGTCATCTTCTTGGCCATGGTACCCCTCTTGTGCATCTGGGGCCTAGTGAGGTGCTTCTGTCCCAGTTGCAGAGAACTTCAGCATGACTTCAGAACAGCAGATCATCACATACCTCCAGAACCACCCTCCATTGCTCCCCTAGAGAGCATTTGGGTCACCTCCTTGGGTCCCCCACCATCCTACAGTCAGGTTGTTCTGAACTCAACTCCTACAGAACCACCTCCTCCCTACAGCCTCAGGCCTAAGGGCCCTGCTGACCAGATGGGAGGGCATGCCTATGCAACCCTTTGAGCTACCTGACATACAAACCTCCTGGATCAAGCCCCTGACCCTGGAATGACTGCCTATCACATCATGTCTCTTGTCCTTTGAATTAATTTATTGTTTTTATACATTGACTTCCCCTCCCCTTTTGTTATGAGAGCTAAGCTGCATCCATAATCTCTGTCCCACACGAAAGGCTGTTGACATTTTTAGAATTGGGGGTACCTATAGTGGATGTAGACAGATCATGGCTAGTGGAGAGCCAATCTTGACTGGATAGCTCACTCTGCCATCCTACAGAAGCACATCTGAGCCTGGAAGAGATTGAAGACTGAGCTGCACAGACTCTGAGCCATCTTCCAACCACACCTGCGCAGAGAGGACCTCCCTGTACCTCTATAGCAATGCAGAGACACAGGCACTGAGATTCCCCAGCTGGCTGCTAAGTGGGGATGGAGACAAGGTCAGAGGCTAAGGAAACACTGGCAGCTGCTTCCAGTGATGACTGACTGCACTGACCACCTGCTGGGAGGGTGGAGCATCCAAGCTGGGAATGAAAGCTTAGACCTCCAGCTTCCTGGGGCCTCGGGGACACTAAAGAAATGCACTGGAAAGCTCCCACAATCCTGTTCTAGTCCTGGGACCTGCTTTTCTGGAAGACCAGAACTTGATGAAGCATGGGACTCTTAGGGGAGATACAAGCCAGAATACAGCCTTTTTGGACAAGATAGGGTGGGGAGAAAGCCTCGAGGAGAAGCAGCCTTGGTTAGGCTACTGTGGAGTGAGGACATGGAATACTTACTTCCACATTCCTCTCCTGGAATCCCTTGGGGAGAGGAGGCAGATCCTTGCTCCTCCTCCTGCTGAGCCTGGGTTCTAGGCTCTACAGGCCAACCCAGCCCAAAGTTGACTCCTGAAGGAAAGAAGGTTTTGTCCTGTGGCAGAGGGACTAAGGACAGCTTGGAGGTTGGACTGTTCTGAGAGGATCTGAGGAGTGAAGATAGTTCCTGGTACCCATCCCTTAGCACCTTACCCCTGTTTTGATGGTGTGCTGCAGAGGGCTGAAGGCCAATGTGCAGGCAGGGCAGGTGTGGCTGTCCTGGACTCCCTCTGGAGACCAGGCTGGCTTCACATTCAGGACCCTCAAGAATACTCATCCCTGGGCCACCCTAGAAGATGGCAGGACAGGGATTCCAGCTAGATTCAGGCTCTGAGAACTGGGCTTTTCCCTGTAGGAGGAGGTCACCTCAGCCTGCATGTCACCTACCTGACATTGAAGATGGTATGGGGATTTTAATTCAGTTGTATGGCTGCTTTCCTGAAGTTCAGTGGCTGAAATATTTTATTATATTTAAGATGTGCATCTATGTTCTGTGAGGGTATCAAATATTTTATTATATTTAAAATGTGCATTGGTGTTTTGTGAAGGTGTGAGATCCTAGAAATGGCATTCCAGATGGTTATGAGCTGCCATGTGGGTGTTGGGAATTGAATCCAGGTCCTAAAGAACAGCCAGTGTTCTTAACCACTGAGCCATCTCTCCAGTCCCCTAGTGATTCTATTCCCAGTCAGTATAGTCACTGCTGTGGGTGAGAGTGGAGAGATGTCACCTTCTCAGAAGTGATCTTGCACTGTCCCTCCCACCAATATTTATAAAGCCACTGCTCTACTATTCCTGTCCTGGTTATCCAGGATGAGACCAGGTGCAGTGCCACTTCTAAGGACAAGCTTGCAGAGAGACCCACACACCAAAGCTCACAAAGATGCAGATGTGCATCTTCTGGTGCACTGGACCAGGTAGGGTGTGAAACAATGGTCCACATCCATTGACCTATGGGAGCTTGTTCTGTAAGACATGCACCCACACTGAAGACCCATCCCCTGAGGATGAGGGATCTGTCCTGCCAACCTACATTGTGTCTGTCTTATTGAGAGATAAGACAACTTTTGTATAATAAATTTAATTGTTACATTTAAAAAAAATAAGAATGTGGAATTACACAAGTACCTTGGGGGAGGGTGCATTTGGAGTCATTGCCTGTTAGGCTAGATCTTGATATTACAGATCAATCCACAGACTAAACAGGTCTTTTGAGGACTTGAAAGAAAATTGTAGGGACATTGGAAGGTTTTTGTTTGATATATCAGGAGATCTTATAAATGGAAATGTTCAATTATCAAGTGGCATTGCCTACAGCTATAGAAGAAACAGTATTCATTTCTGTCCTTAGCACAATTCTTGGTCCTGTGGAGCATTTTATTTGTCATGAAATCTTCTGATCTACTGAAGCTCATTCATTCATTCATTTATTAATGGGTCTGGTATGCAAAGATTCACTTAGTACTTCTTGTGTACTAGTAAAACAAGAAGCTAGACATTTTTGTCAGCTCAGTTTCTAAGACATGATCTGTTGATAATTCAGCCTCCTTATCACTGTTGACTTTTAAACACATGGAGGGGCCCTGGCTATGTGAAAGAGCCACAAAAACCAAGAGACAAACCCAGCAATGTAAACTAAGTGTCTATAGTGCAACTTTGAAATAGTATGGCATGCCCTCAATCTTCTGGGGAGCTCACAGATGCCTGGAAACACTGTAAGGCTTATCAGTTGGGATCACAGTGAATTATCAGGACACCCACAGCTGAGATTCCTTACACCGGACTTCCATTTGCATTTTCTCTCTTTCATACAAGTCAGGCCAGAGGGAATGATATATTCAAATATTTGGGCAAAGTCAAAGCCACAGAAGACTCTTTGAATAGACAGAGATGCCTATTTGGTTCTGAATAGAATTGGTCTACTGTTTGTTGCTGAAATTCTGTCGATGCATGCCCTGTGTTCTTGTACACTTGCTATATGCCAATTAAATTTGTTAAGTGAATTTTCAAATTTACACTTTCTTTGTTAGTTTGCTCATTTTCTAGTTTTTATTCTTCATGGTATACAGTAATGTGTATGCCCAACAAAGCCAGACAAGGCTGATAGCTAAGATGAGGAAACTCAAATATGGATCCTGTTTGGCAATTGTGTAGTGACATGAGTCATACAAAGGCTCTAAATAGCATTTTCCTTAGTTGTAGAATGTGGATTATATCTGCATCTCATAATTACTAGAGGAACTTGCAACAGGAGTGAAATAAATACCCACGAACCCAGGGTGGCATAAATAAATTATCAAATAAGCAAATAGAATAAGAAATAGAGTGGAGGAAGTCTAAATAATAAATGTAGACTGAATTAGATGAACGGAATTACCATTAGAAAGTTGCCACAATATAGCTGTTGCTGAGATGGGAGGTGCATTTTGCTCACTACTCTGCTAATGCTTGGGGGACAGGAGTTAGTGGAAGAAGTAGTCAAGACTGACCTGGAAGAGAATGGAATAGGCCTCACATCTCAAGTCTCCATCTTCAAGGAGTCAGAGAATGTGAAAGTCTTTGTATTGGACGTAGGGGTTTAATAGTGAAACAGAAAGCAGGAACCCCCTAAGCTGGATGAGGGCTTGCTCTTCAAATTACTTCTCCTCTTCTTGGAAGTGGAGTTAGATCTCCTATAAGGCCAAGACTTTGTATTTTCTTGCTAGACAAACCAATTCATATGGACTTGAACAGAAAAGAGGGAATTGTGAGCCATTATGTATTAATGATGGACCCTTAAGTGAATAAGGAAGGAGAAATCAATGTAGAAATAATGCTCCTGATTGCCTGTACTGTTTCTCTTCCACCAAAATAAACAACTTAACCACTTTGCTTTCTATTCTAAACAATTTCTGTATGTTCCTACTAATTGTGTAAATTGGTTTCTGTAGATATTGAGACATTCCCCACTGACGCTGGTAGGATCTGAAGAGGGGTAAGAGTATCACTAGTGGTCAAATCACACCTACACTTCATGAACTGAAACTTAAGGAAGTATTTCTCTTTAGCTAACAGGATTACAGAGAGGTAGGTGGTTACTAGATAGGGGTGGGGATGGGGGTTGGGAGGGTAGAGGATAGAGAAAGCACAAGAAGAAGATGACTCTGTTACAAAGATCCATAAGTGGGTGCTAAAGAAATTTTAATTAAGAACTTACATAACCAATACTCGAAGAATATCCCCAAATCTGTTTACTGGATTTGTAAAAATTTTTTTTGTTTATTTGTTTTATTTTTTCGAAACAGGGTTTCTCTGTGTAACCCTGGCTGTCCTGGAACTTACTCTGTAGTTACAGGCTGGCCTCTAACTCAGAAATCCCCCTGCCTCTGTCCTCAAGTGCTGGGATTAAAGGCATGTGCCACCACTGTCTGGCTGGATTTATATTTTTGATGTGTCTATAAACTCTTCAATGTTTTTATTTTTTATCAGGTATAGCTCGCTTTCTATCTCTTTGAAAGCTGACTGGATTGGAAGTTTTGTTTTGTTTTGTGTTGTTTTAGTAACAAATCACATAAAAGAAACCTGTTTCACTTTCTAATGGGGACACATTTAACCAAGTGATCACATCAGGCTGATGGATATTGAGTCATGTTGATTCGTCATGTACACTTTGAGCAGATGCAAAGAAGAGGGCCCATCTTTTTATGGTATTTGTCCCCAAATCTATAATCTCCATCCAACCATAGGCAAATCTCAGGAAAACAACAACAAGAAAACAATGAAGCAGTTTTTCATTTGACCAGCACACTTCAATGCTCAGGAAAAAGAAAAACAAACAAATAGACTAGAGAAAGGTAGGGAATGTATATGTGATATGGGGGTCCCATGATGGCTCCTAGAACTGAGGCAAATTAGAGGAACAAGAAAGTTTTGTGAAATCTGAATACAGTCTAAACTTTAGTTAGTGATGTTACAACAATAAACCCATGAACCTTCATTTCATGAAGTGTGCATTAGTTATATACAATGTTGGAAGTGGGAAGTCTTTCTGAATTATCTTCATCATGTTTACAGCTTTGTGTAAATAGAAATCATGTCAAAATAAGTTCAGAAAATGCTTCCAATAAATATGTGAAAATATATAGGAAGTATCAGTTCCATGTTTAAATTTAAACAGAATTTTGTTTTTATTATGGGGAAACAAAAATAGGTGAGAGTGGGGGTGACTGTTGGGAAATGTAGGAAATAAAGAAAATATTTTAAAGGACATTTTAAAAGAGTTTGAAGTCAATGTTCTTTCTGCTTACTAGAATCTTCCCAAGAAGGTGTATGTCCT
>NW_022196912.1:3872013-3884444 GCF_008632895.1 Mastomys coucha | reverse complement strand
CTCTTCTCTCCTCCCCTCTCCTCCTCCTCTTCATCCTCTTGCTCCTATGCCTCCTTCTCCTTCTCCTCTTCCTTTTCTTATTTTTTGCTCAAGGTTGTCTTCTCTAAGCTCCAGAGTAGTGCCTGGCACAGTGTCAATAAATATTGGTTCCTGAACCAATGCTGACCTCGTGGCACAGGTCATAAGACCACTATTCTGTCTAATGAAAGTAAGAAGAGATTATAGCCTTCCAGCTCAAATCATGGTCAGTTTGGGCAGAACCACCTCAACTGGACTCTGGTAAAGGTGTGGGCTGAGGTCAAGATGGGTCTGGGGGATGGGTGAGGGATGTCTTAAAAAGCCCTGGATTAGGATCAAGCAGGATAAAGGAACAGCTCAAGTGCAGGAGTTAGCATTTGGAACAACTCTCTGTGCACTTTTGAATTTTCCCGGAAGTCAAGGACAGCTCCTTCCCCAGGTCTGAGTTTCCCTAAAGAAGCTAGGAGGAACTGCATCTTCTTCTTCCCTTGAAGAGCAGGCTGATTGGAGTCCAGGCAAGCCTGAGCTTGCTTCTTGAAGTAAATAGGGAGATTCCCTTTCTCTATTCCTTAGATGTTTTGAGACAGAGCTTTCTTGAGTAGGCAACAATAACTTGTAATCCTCCTCTGCCTTCTGCCTCCCCTGAGCACTGGAACTGGAAGAGCAAAACCCTCCTGTTACTAGTTAGAGTATATACCACCAACCTTTGTGTGCTTGTCTAAATTGTACTGTTCTAATGAAGCGGCAGCACAAGCTGGGTACTGTGTTGTACGTCTGTAATACCAGCACTGGGGAGGCTGAAGCAGAAGAGCTATGGGTTTGAGACCAGCCTGAGATTCACAACAAAACCAGACAGATTTGGGATATATAAATTCTGTGCTAAAACAAGGGGCAGGGAGACATAAAAAAAAAAAGAAAAAGAAAAAGAAAAACCAGAATCCTAGACAGTTCCTTAATTCGAGGCAGTCCTCAAACTGTTTTCTAGGTTTGACTATTAACTATAGCGGGGAATTTCTTTCTGCTGAGCAGGTAGACACTTATTAAGCCATACTACACACTTTAGTGAAAGGGGTTCAAGTCCCTCACAGAGGCTTGCCCAAAGTCTAAGGAACTTGGACAGCATTTGGACCACAGAGTAGAAGATCAGTGGCATCTTTTCTCCACTGACAGCACTAGGACTCAGTCCTTCCTGACTTCTTCAAATTGATCTAGTTTTCCCTAGTTTCCAAGGCTAACCTCTATAGTGGTAGCTGAAGCCAGCTTCTAGTGGCCACTGGTATTGAGTGGCCCAGCAGAAAATCAGCTGTTCCCAGAGTTGGTAACTTAGCTGTTTCATTTCATAATAGGTTGGGGAAAATGACAGCCTGTCAAGCCTGATGCAAATAATATTTTATAAAAAGTGATTTAAATTGGCTGAAGCAATATATGTAGGACATCTTTCTGATTTGAAGGAACACAGTTCCTGAGAAGTACGTTATGCAGAGATTTTGGGAGATAGATTTGTAAATAGGTAGGTTCAGTATAAAAAGCAGATAAGGCCTGAGCAATAGGGGAATATGTAAATGAGATTCAGGGTGCCAGCAGTTAATAAGAAGGGACTCCTGAGTTGCGTGTGGGGGAAGACAAAGCCATATTGGAATGGATATACTTGCATGCTCTGGAGAAATCAGCCTTCTTCTCTATTCTCCCCAAGGCAATGACAGGTGTTGCAGGAATTCCGCCCTAAGACACAAGAGACAGGGCTCATTTAGCAATTTGGAATTATACTTTTTCTCATTTTAAGCAGGTACCCAAGAGGTGAATGATATTTTGCCTCAATGTTAAAGGTATTTCAGGAGTCGAGACAGTAAAGGGAGACATGATCCTTCTGAGTTATGTGGGGATTATTTCCTCCAAGATTAGACACACCAGAAACTTACAATTCCATGCAAAAACTTTGCAGACTGATATGTATTAATATCCAGACTGCCCAAATGCCTTCTGTCTCCTCTAGTCTGGACAGATCCTGCCCTCTCCTGGCTCCTGGTCATTGTAGGTATAGTCACCAAGCTTGCCTCTAGAGCAGAGGTCCTCAGCCTGTGGGCCACAGTGTGAGGAAGTTTGAGAACTGTTGCTCTAGAGAGTTTAAGGAAAGTATTGGCTCTGACAGCCCAGCAGACCCACTGCTAAAAAGAATAGCAGCCTCCCTACTACAGTCTACCAAGAGACCTAGCTCTAGCAAAGTTTAGGTGAGAGGCAAAACATTGATGCTAGAGTTTGGTTGTGAAATATTCACTGGAAGCCCATGTACTAAAAACTTAGTTCCCAGTATGGTTGGTGCTGCCGGAAAGTGGTTGAAACCTGCAAAAGGGAGAGCCTTTGGGGATGTTTTCCAGTCACTGAATCACTCTTTTCTTTGGTTTCTATTCTAGGTCTTGAGATGAACAACATCGGCCACACCATGTGTTGCTACTGTTATAGGCTGCTTCACCGTAGTTCTGAAAGCAAGTAGGGATAGATTATAAACTGAAACCTCCAAAAATTGTGGGTCAAAATAAACCTCTTTCTAGGTGAATTCATCTCCAGTGTCTGTTACAGTAAAATATAGCTGATCAACACACTCTTATTTCATTTACTTAGCATAGAACAGATGATGGACATTTGAATGAAATGGTTAACACATAAGCCTTAAAAATCTCCCTACTTGCCCTCTGAAGAATTCCATGTTGATTTGTTCTTTATCTCCTGGCTTCCTCTCAGAACTTTTCTTTCTGGATTTGGTAGATTAAGAATTTACATGAACTGGAGGGACATAGCTCAGTAGCAGAGTATTTGACTAATATGCTTGAAGCTCTGGGTTTAATCCCTGCTAGTTGGGGGAAAAGATCTGTATAAGGCCAAAGGACTGGAGAAATGGCTCAGCTGTTAAGAGCATTTGATGTTATTCCAAAAGACCCTACTTAGGTTCACAGGACAACAGGAGATGGCTTACAGCTTTCTATAACTCTGGCTTTGATGCCCTTTTCTGGCCTCCACAAGTACCCACACTTAAATAGAATGTGTGCATACATATACACAGAAATAAACATAAAGTAAACATTGAACATAAAATAATTTAGATGGTGGAATATGGAAAGAGCACACAGAGGAAACAAAGGAACTTCAGAAAGTTTTGCAGAAAGACCTGGGAGCAGATATAATTGTGTAATTCTTGAGTTAGGGAAGTTTTAGCCTGAAAATTTTGGAAAATGTTTCTGATCATTGAAGTCATTTTCACTATGTTATGTGCTATGTTATGTATTGAAAGTTAGTTTTTTATTATTTTGGTTGTGTGGACTGTGTATAATTTGAACTGCATGACAAGCTTTGTAGATTACAGACTACAACCATTTCACTTCATTTAACTATTCCGACAATCCATGTGTGTTCTTCCTTAGGTATCTATTTTCTTCCCACTAAGAAGATAGAATGTAATTATAAATTGAATATTGTACAAATATATTTAGGAATATAAAAGGTATGGAAAAGTACAGAAATGTTGGCTGACCACCTTGAAGAACTAAGTCATGAAAGTACTTTAGTGGCTCCCATGTTCTCACACAGCTATTGTCATCTACATTTGTTTTGTCATGCATCTAAGTGCCAGCCTCAGCTTCCCTGGACATTCTTACTGCTGTATTCCTAGACTCTCATTGGCTCTGCTGGGGTTGTTCTCACTTGTCCTGCATATCTTCCTGAGTTCTGATTCCTGCCTTTTCCTGGGTGTTGACACCAGGCAGAAGCAATTGTCTTATCTTTCTTCTGTGGAGATCTTACCCTGGCTTTAGACACAGTGTAAGGCTCCAATCATGCACAGGGCCTGACAAGACACAGAGTCTTCCTCTGTCCTTTGCAGGCCGGTCTTCATCACTCCTTACTTATATCCTTCAGTAATTAGGATCACTGTTGGCCATCTCCTTTTGATTTATTGGATGAGGTGACTCAGCCCAAGTGGCATAATGTTACACTTTAGATCAATGTGGAATTTGTATTAACTAGACGTTACTATGGATGGAAATAGTACTTATGCTTGGAATGCACCTAGAATCCAAGTACCCTGACCCAACCTCACTGTATCCACTATAGTACATCATGGCTCATCCACTAGAGTGCTGCCCTGTAAGCCCTGAATTGTGGCTTGAATTGGAAATGTCACCTACTGTCTCCTGGGTTAAACATTCAATCCCCAGTTAAAGTTTGGGGATGTGAGTAGTAGGAACTAGCTGGAAGAAAGAGATTGCCTTGAGAATAACTGTGAAAAGTTTAACTGGTCTTTGTCCTCTTTGTCTCTCCTTATATCCTGTCTTCCATAAGCATAATTAATAGTAACATTAACAATTAATAAGACTGCCAGGCAGTGGTGGCACGCACCTTTAATCCCAGCACTTGAGAGGCAGAAACAGGTATATTTCTGAGTTCAAGGCCAGCCTGGCCTACAGAGTGAGTTTCAGGATAGCCAGGGCTACACAGAGAAACCCTGTCTCAAAAAAAAAAAAAAAAAAAAAGACTGGCATGCTCCTCTCCTGATGTCATGATATTATCTCCATACATACCAGAGCCAAACAACCATGGACTGAAACCATGAGTCCAAATTAATTGTTCATCGTTTAAATGTTTTTATTTGGATGTTTTGCCATGGTAACAAGAAAGCAGACATACCTTGTCTCTCTAGCCTGAGGAAGGAGAGCAAGGATTGGACAAAAACATCAATGTATCATTCATATTTATTTTTAATTAATTGATCAAATTGTGTGTGTGGTGTGTGGTATATGTGTATGTGTACACAGGTGCAGTTACCTATTCAGACACATAAGGAGGTCAGGGATCAACTTTACTATCTTCTACCACTGCTCTTCCCATCATTCTTTGAGGCAGAATCACTCACTGACCCTATTGTTTGATGTTTGGCCTAGAACAATTTAATGAATATAAAGCTCTGGAGATATATCTGTCTCTGACCCTCATCTCTTTGACCAGTGTGAGAACTGTGTATCACCACATCCTGATTTTATGTAGATGTTGGAGTTCCAAACTCAGTTCCTTGTGCTCACAGAGTCCCCCTAAGACTACTAAGACCCAGAAAGGTTGAAACACATCCATGTGTAGAAGTACTAAAACATAGATGTTTCTGCTTTGCTCTTTGTTTCTTTCCATTCTACTTGAAGAAAGGGGGACTTCTTTTTCCTTTTGTTTCCCTCAAAATTTATCTCACCACTGGCCACATTTTGAGACAAGTCACAATGTTCTGTGCTATTAACAGCTGAGTCATCTGTGGGAAGCCTCTGAGAAATGTTCTTTATCAATGAACAATTTCTATGGATGATCCATCCCACAAAGTCTATGTTCTAATGATTTCTGATCATTTTATATAAAACAGTAAAATCAGGTTAAAAAGGATTTCATATGCTGTGGCTCTCTTAGGAAAGATGTAAGAGTTTGGCTGGATTTGAACTATACAGTTGAAAGTTACTCTTGAAATATAAAGGACAATTCATCTTATTTTTTTTTTAAATGGGTGAACTCTAAAAGATAACAAGCTTGAAATGGAGTTGGGGGTTCTTGAGCCCAAAGTAATGGAAAGACGAGCTGCTCTAATTTACTACAGATTTTGGATCCTGCCAATTTCTAATTGGCATATTGCATTGGGGCAGTTATTTGAATTTGGTTGGACCTGGTTAGACTAAGGGGTATGCTAATTTTCAGCTTCATTTCTCTTTCTAAAAGATCTAAAAGATTATCTTTTGACTAAGTCTGGTAATTTCTCTCTCAACCCACTTAGCTGTCTTCAGTAGGTAAGATATTTCACATTAAACAAATTATCTCTCCAGAAATACAACAGTATTTTTATGAAAATGAGTGATTGATAAGAAGACTATTAAAAGCATAAGCTTTTGATCCCAATAAATGAGCATAATTTGTAAATTTTTGTTTGTATGGCTGATGAGAATGTAGTCTGTAGGTGACTACCTGTGGATATTTATGCTTTCGATCTACTATTGTATCTACTAGATATTTGGGTATTGAAATATACCTTAATTTATAATGAGAGCTTAGTGACTGAAGAGACGAGGGGAAACCATTTAGATCATGGATATTTGTATGAGCTCCTCTTTCCCATCTCTGGCCACATTTGAGTCATTAGCATACATCATCATGCATTATTGCTGCTCAGTAGCAGCTGCCCAAGTACCTGGTACACCTTACTCCTACTCTCTTTCTGGCCACTCAGAATGCGTCAACCTCACATAAAAATCCACTCATTGAGAAATGACCCCTGGCATTCGGTATCTAAAACAGGTAAGGTCATTCAATTTTGCCTGTCACCACCTGTCATTTCACTTAATGGTGTGAGAGTTTATTTGCCAGACAATTGCAGTTTGGACTATAGTTTTGAATACTATCACCATAGATGGGTTTTTCAGCCTCCAGGCAAGGCATCTCTTAATGGCTCTCCTAATACTCTAGTGTTTATTCTTTCTTCACTGCCAAAGTACTTACCCATTCATCTGAACCATCAATTTCCCCAACAATTTATCCTTAAAATAGCAACCATTGTCTCTCTCAGTCCCCTGAGGACAGAAAGGTAAAAAGGAAATTATCTTTGCTATAGAAGTCAAACAGGAAGAAAGGTTCCCTTGACCATATATCTACTTAAAGTGATGTTATGGAAGTTTGGTTAATTGAAAAATGCACTTTTCCTCTCAGAGTATCCAGGCACCATTGTAGAAGGAATGAAGCATAGCTGGGCCAGCAGTTTCCATCAGTGGTGAGTTTAAGGAGAAACAGCCTTCTCATATATAGTTTTCAGTGGAATATCTCTCCTTTATTGGGGATAACAAAGGGTATAAAAACTTCATGGAGTGAGTAGGGAGTTTCAGGGTGAGTGTATATTACTGGCTGATGCCAAGATATTGAGAATGCTTCATTTGCCTGAAGTCCTGGTGCTTACCAGACTTGTCCTTATAAAGGAGAGAAGAATTTTAACCTAGATTGGCCATCAGGCTACATGACTACCTCAACAGTGGCAGCAGTGGAGTCATATGGATCCCTGCATCAGTACATGTATGCCCAGAGCAAGGAGGGAACAGTCCTAACTCCTACCAGTCTCAGGATTTTCAGGGTTTGGAGACCTCTCGACCTCATTCCTGCTCTGGACATGCTCACCTATTCACATGGCTTTCTGCCCTTGCAAGTAGTGAACATCTAGAAGAGGGGTGGGCTTCTCATAAGAACAGTTCATTTAAGTGTTTCCATAACTGTATTTAGAATCTCAGTGGCTTCTGACATCATACCATTCAAAGGATTTGAAAGACTATGTGGAATCTGTGGAATCATGTTAATACACATTTTATGAAAGGAAAATTTCTTCTTTAAATGAAAATATCAATCTTTCTAGTTAGCTTTTGTCAGTTCATTAGACTGTCTTATGAGCTTGCCTCTTCTATCTCTGTGTTGTTCCTTATCTCTTCTCCAAGCATATCTTCTGAACCTGTAATTTGTGTTCTTGCAATAAACTCTAAGTGGTTAATCTGTATCTGATGCTTCTTCCTCTAACCCATCCTCTCTACTGCTATCAGAGTTACAATTCTAGTTTTACTTGGCTATTTTATTTCTGTTGGACAGTCTCCTTCAGTAGGTAGCATCTTCTCCCCCATAGAAAGTAAGTTATGAGGAGCATAGTATCTGTATGACATTATGGTGAGAGAGGCATGTTGTTATCTTTATCTTAACCCACAGAATTTGTGACCTAGAATGAATGCTAATATAAGTTGCTGGTTCTATCTTACAGAAATATGGCAAGGTTGATGGTTTAGTCTCTGGGAGCTCTGGGGGTTCTGGTTGGTTGATGATGTTCTTTCTTTGGGTTGCAAACCCCTTCAGTTCCTTCAGTCCTTTCTCTAACTCCTCCATTGGGGACCCTATGCTCAGTCCAGTGGTTGGCTGTATCTGCCTCTGTGCTTGTCAGGCTCTGGAAGAGTCTCTCATGAGACAGCTTTATCAGGCTCCTGTCAGTAAGCACTTCTTGGCATCCACAATAGTGTCTATGTTTGGTGACTGTATATGGGATGGATCCCCAGGTGGGACAGTCTCCTGATGGCCTTTCCTTCAGTCTCTGCTCTATACTTATGTCTCAGTATTTCCTCCCGTGAGTTGTTGCCTCGTCTAAGAAGGACCAAAGCGTCCACACTTTGGTTTTCCTTCTTCTTGAGCTTCAAGTGGTCTGTAAATTGTATTTTGGGTATTCCGATCTTTTGGGCTAATATCCACTTATCGCTGAGTGTATACCATGTGTGTTCTTTTGTGATTGAGTTACCTCACTCAGGATTATATTTTCTAGTTCCACCCATTTGCCTAAGGATTTCCTGAGTCATTGTTTTTAATAGCTGAGTAGTACTCCATTGTGTAAATGTACCACATTTTCTGTATGCATTCCTCTGTTGAGGAACATCTGAGTTGTTTCCACCTTCTGGATATTATAAAGAAAAAGGAAAGAGAGAAAGAAAGAAAGAAAGAAAGAAAGAAAGAAAGAAAGAAAGAAAGAAAGAAAGAAAGGGAGAAAGAAAGGAAGGAAGAAAGGAAGGAAGAAAGGAAGGAAGAAGGAAAGAAAAAGGGACAGGGACAAGATGTTTCAATTTTATCTGAAGAAGGAAGCTATCAAATCATCTGTACCAATCCACACAGAAAAGCAAGATGGTTTCCTCCTCTTCTGTCATAACAACGCCACTGAGAAGTTACTAGGTGTTCTGAATGCAGTTTGGAAATAAAGCTGTAGTAACAGGTAGAAGACTGGATTAGTAGAAAACACTTAGTTTCTTTGACCTCAGTGTGTATTTTTTATTGACATGATTAGTCATTTCATAACTATCCACTTGTAAGTAGTCCTAGGACAGGTAGGTATATCTCCGATTCCAAAACCTCAAAAGAGGTGGCACAGTCCATGCTATCATGCCTGGAATACTTTGGCCTTTAATAAATGTTCATCAAATTGAAAATGTAGGCTCATTCTTTGAAAGTAAGAAGTAAAGGACTGGTTAATGTATCCATAGAAGTGTCAAAGAGTAAGATAATAAAAATAATAATTATGATCAGATTAATTAATTAATAGTATGATTTTCTTCCAGTGTAAAGGAACAAAGCTTGCCTTGAGAGTGATTGGGATAAGCACTCAGGGACATGGACTATTGTCTAATGCATTGAGAAATTGCAAGGCTGCATATTTAGAATTCCAGACAGTTGTATAACTGAGCAAAGGCAAGGACAATATTTGGATCAGAAAGCAATGAAATTAAACATATGAACTTTTGCTTCTGTATGTCAATGAACTGGGGATATAAATCTGGCAGATCAAGCTAGTAAGAAATTACTTATAAGGTATTTATTTCTCTATAAACTGTTGTGACTAGGTTAACTGAATTCTTCAGTCAAAATCTTATTCCTATAA
The DNA here is from genome assembly GCF_008632895.1 of Mastomys coucha. Taxonomy (NCBI): domain Eukaryota; kingdom Metazoa; phylum Chordata; class Mammalia; order Rodentia; family Muridae; genus Mastomys; species Mastomys coucha. The sequence goes on along the minus strand of NW_022196912.1, from coordinate 3,874,966 downwards.
AAGGTATGAGTGACAATTTGAAATCTAGAGTCTCTAGGTTTAATATATTATGGGACTGATATATTCAACCAGTTACATTGTCTTTATATGAATACAGTGGTAATTTTGCAGTTAGTTCATAAAAATTATATGGAAAAATAGAAACATCATGTGCAATGAGGAATATATGCCATTGTTCAAAGGCAAATAGTGAAGCCAGTTACATATGCATGGCACTTGTCCTTGTTCATACACCCAGTGTTTTGTTGGTTGTATGAGGCCCTCACTTCCTTTTAACTGGAGAAGAGGGAAGGTTGTCCAATGGGGTCTGCTTATGTTACAACTTGGGTAAGAGAAAACCATGGGGGCAGTGAGGGAAGGCTTCCTACTGAGAACCCTTAGTTGCATTTTTGATTTCTGGGCAATGGTACCTTCAATCTTCAGTTTGGTCATATCTCTCAACACTTTCCTTTCTAATTTATTATTTTAATAATATAGCATGTATGCATGTTCACAAGTGTGAGTGCAGATGTGCCTATGCCAAAGCACACACTTGAAGGTCTGAGGACAATGTTGCATGTTAGTTCTTGCTTTTTATTCTGTTTGTCACAAGGTGTCTTGTTGCTCATCACTTCATATACTGGGCTATATAGCCCCAAGTTTCTGGTAATTCTCCTACCTCTACCTACCTATATTACTATAGGAGTACTGAGATTGCAGATCCATTATACCTGTTTGAATCTTTTATAGGTCTAAGGGGTGTACTTACACTAAACTCCTCAGTCTTGCTCAGCAAGTACTTTACTCACCAAGTAACATCCATAGAACTCCTTTTTAATTATTGTCTTAAGTCTCTCTCTCTCTCTCCCTCTCTCTCTTTCTCTCTCTCTCTTTGAGATTATAGAATGATTCCTATTTGACTCCCTGAGTATCATTGACTAAAAATGAATTGAGTTCTTTAGGATTATGATTACTCAATAAAATTCTTCCAATCCAAATTTAAGAATACATCAAAACCATAATTTACCAGGATCAAGTAGGCTTCATCTCAGGGATGCAAGGTTGGTTTAATATACAAAAATCCATTAACATAATCCACTGTATAAACAAACTCAAAGAAAAAAATCACATGATCATCTCCTTAGAATCAGAAAAAGCATTTGAAAAATATAACATCCCTTCATGTTAAAAGTATTGGAGAGGCTGGGCAGTGTTGGTGCATGCCTTTAATCCCAGCACTTGTGTCGCCACCTCACCAACCAGTGGAAATAAGGAGGCAACCACGAATTCTTCTCCAAGCAGTTTATTCAGGAACCTTGTACTACAGAATCATTCATTCATTTTTTCTTCTTCTCCCTTCTCTCTCTTTTCTCCTTCTTCTTCCTTCTTCTTCTACCCAGCCCCCAGCACCCTCGGGTTAAATACTTTCCCTGGTCCCAATCAGCATCGGCTACATGGCAAAGCATAATAAGCTGTGGGAAATCATGCCAGCTGCATCACAAACTGGAGACACTCAGCTTTTCCAAATAAGGGCTTGTTTATCACAATGCTCTCTGTTCTGGCTGGAGACCAGGTACCAAATATATAGGGTGGCATCTGCGGCTCCCCACAATTCCCCCTTTTTGTTTTAAACGCAACAGGCAAGAGAAGAGGTCTGATCTCCAGTAACCATGAGAAAGACATTGCAATGGCCCTGCAACCTGGTAGTAATATCTCTTGGCAAAATATCAAACCCATCTTTGAGAACACATACAGCTAGTTTGTACAACAAACCGGGCTTAGTTAACATAGCCACTCAGCCTCTGTCTTAGGTGATTTATTTGCCAGAGCCCTAACCCGTAGCAGCTAAGTTGGTGCCATGCCCTCCTATGCCTTTTTCCTGGAGGTGGGACCTGAGGCATCAAACCACATGCAATTAGACGTGCTCTCCAAGAGACCCCTAGATTCTGATCTCTAGTGCAGTGCTTAGCCTCGCATCCTGAGCGTGAAGAAGAGCATTCAGAATAGTTAACCAAGCCTGTGGAGATTGCCTCGCCTCCAGGGCTGCAAATGCTTGCACTACCAAAGCAGCCTGTCATTGCTGCCGAATCCACATAGATGCATCACAATGCCAATATACTGACAAGGACCAGTGAAGCACCCACTATTCTAATACCTGCCCACTCTTTCAGATGATTGTTTATATACTAATTAAATTACTTTCAGTACAAGGTAATTTTTATCTGAAGGTCGTTTTACCAAAGATAACATTGATTTTGTACCAAATAGGAACATATGAATTTAACAGTAATAACCCTCTCTAGCCCCAAAGCCCAGGGAACCGGGTAGACGACTCATCATAACTTCTTCAAACTGAACGGGGGTGTAGAGATATAAAAAGGGGGAAAGGAAAAATAGAATTAGTCTTCTCATGTCCATGTCTTAACTGGATCAGGCTGAAGTTCAGGACACCAGGAGTTCAAGCAGGCAGTTTAGATGAGGAAATTCACCAAGGCTATATCTTTCTGTAACATATAAATCTCAAAACAAACTTTTCAGTATCATTAAGATATATATTTTTGTTTGATTCTCTGTGCAGTGCAGGGACTGATGGCATATCCCTGAGGGTGACTTGGTCTCTGTTCTAATTGGCGCACTTGGATCACGTGACCCAACTTTGGAGCATGCTAGAGTCCCTTTACCTAGGTGACCACCCACAAAAGTACATCTCCCATCAGTCCTTCTCAGCCATCCAGAGCCACAGCTGTTCCAAGTTTCCTTTTTAAGCTTGTTTACTCTAGGGACAAAGGTGTACTGTTTAGCATTACTACCATGTTTCGATAGAATTTGGTTTATTTTTTTTATTTACTTTTTCTTTCCAAGGCAGACTAACTCTTTGTCTCCAGACTGCTCATCACTTGTTTCTGCTTTACTAGACTCTACACCTTTTTTAATTCTTGTAATGTTAAGGTATTACCATAATTTAAACAAAACC
>NW_022196912.1:3859298-3871916 GCF_008632895.1 Mastomys coucha | reverse complement strand
ATCAATATCAAAGCATTACTATCACATTACAAAGCTTAGCTGCCAATTCTTACATATGGATGCATGACAGTGCAAGTTTGAATACATCAAAGACATCGTTTTAAATCTTATCTCTGGTCCAGGCCTCACCCTTGGCCTCACTAAATTTATAAGGGGTAAGAACTACATAAAATATCATGAAGACCTGTTTTCCTGGGTTGGCTCATGCCACATGTTGTCGCTTAACATGGCTCCAACCCTGAGTTACTAATTTTAAGCTAATTTTCTGTTACCAATATTATATGCAAAAAGCTGTTGTCCCCTTTAAGAGCCACTCTTGCAGACACTCAGTAGGGGGGAGGTAAGGATATAGGTGTCCCTGGGCCTGTGGGCTGCACCCTAATAGTGGACTTGTCCATTTTCTGTACTAGCTTCTCAAGTTCCCCTTCAGAGTCCGAGCCACTCTCATCAGTCCGATCTTTCTCAGACTTTGCTGACCTCTCTTCCTTCAGCTGTTCTAACGCTTCCTGTCCCTTCTCTACTGCTTTAGAACACACTTTATTCTCCAGGCAGCTCCTAATCAGTTTCCAGATTGGTCGCACTCCACCTTTTATGATTCCTTCCTCCCAGGCGAAATCCAAATCTCTTCTTAATTCATCCCAGCTGGACAGCGTCAGGTGACCCGACACCGCAAACCAAGGGGCAGTAATATCTAACTCTGACAGAAATCTTTCTAGGGTTTCTCTCTTCAAATCTATCTTTTTTGCTTTTAATAGCTCCTTAAGAGCAACAAACATGGGGCAAGATTGCGAGTTCCCCATACTATCACTTTTGATTCGTCCTTAACGGGACCTTATCACTCCAACCCAGAGACCTTATTGCCTCTTTACCAAGGTCCTTATTTGCCCTTAATGGGACCTTATTGCTCCAACCCGGAGACCTTATTGTCTCTTTACCGAGGTCCTTCCCTTTCGTCCCACCTTACCTGGGAACTTACCAGTCGACTGCCCTGACTGCAAGGAGTTCTGAGCCGTAGAAGATGTCCCTGTACGGGCCACCAATTGTCACCGCCTCACTGACCAACGGAAATAAGAAGGCAACCACGAACTCTTCTCCCAGCAGTTTATTCAGGAACCTTGTACTACAGAATCATTCGTTCATTTTTTCTTCTTCTCCCTTCTCTCTCTTTTCTCCTTCTTCTTTCTTCTTCTTCTACGCAGCCCCCAGCACCCGCGGGTTAAATACTTTCCCTGGTCCCAATCAGCATCGGCTACATGGCAAAGCATAATAGGCTGTGGGAAATCATGCCAGCTTGCATCACAAACGGGAGGCACTCAGCTTTTCCAAATAAGGGCTTGTTTATCACAATGCTCTCTGTTCTGGCTGGAGACCAGCTGCCAAATATATAGGGTGGCAGCTGCGGCTCCCCACACACTTGGACGGCAGAGGCAGGTGGATTTCTGAGTTTGAGGCCAGCCTGGTCTACAAAGTGAGTTCCAGGACAGCCATGGATACACAGAGAAACCCTGTCTCGAAAGACCAAAAAAAAAAAAAAGTATTGGAGAGATCAGGAATTCAAGGTTCATACATAAACATAATAAAAACAGTTTACTGCAAACCAACAGCCAATATCAAATTAAATGGAAACATACTTGAAGCAATCCCACTGAAATCAGGGACAAGACAAGGATGCCCATTCTTCCCATATCTATTCAATACAGTACTTTACAGTACTTGAAGTGCTAGCTAGAAAAATAAGACAACAAAAAGAGATCAAGAGAATACAAATTGGCAAAGAAGAAATAAAACTATCACTATTTTCAGATGATGTGATAGTATACATAATTTACCCCAAAAATTCTAGCAGAAAACTTCTCCAGCTAATAAACAACTTCATCAAAGTATCTGGATATAAAATTAACTCAAATAAATGAGTAGTCTTCCTTTATACAAAGGATAAACAGGCTGAGAAAGAAATTAGAGAAACAACTCCCTTCACAATAGCCACAAATAAGATAAAATATCTTGGAGTAACTCTAACCAAACAAGTGAAAAACCTGTACCTGTATGACAATAGCTTCAAGTCTCTCAGAAAAGAAATTGAAGAAAATCTCAGAAAATGGAGAGATCTCTCATGCTCATGGATTGGCAGAATTACCATAGTAAAAACGACCATCTTACCAAAAGCAATCTATAAATTCTACATAATTTCCAGCAAAATCCCAACATATTTCCTCAAAGACATGAAAAGAGCAATTCTCAAATTCATCTGGAAAAGTAAAAATCCCAGAATAGCAAAAACAATTCTTAACAATAAAAGTACTTCTGGAGGAATCACAATCCCTGATCTCAAGCTTTACTACAGAGCAATTGTGATTAAAAAAACTGCATGGTATTGGTAGAAACAGAAATGTTGATTAATGTAATAGAATTGAAGACTGAGAAATAAAAACAACACATGTATGGTCATTTGATCTTTGACAAAGAAGCCAAAAATATACAATGGAAAAGAAAGTATCTTCAATAAATGGTGCTGATCTAACTGGCAGTCAATATGTAGAAAAATGAAAACAGACCCATATTTGTCACCTTGCACAAAGGTCAAGTCCAAGTGGATTAAGGACCTCGACATAAAACCAGATAAACTGAATGTAATAGAAGAGAAAGTGGGAAAGAGCCTTCAACACATTGGCACAGGGGGAAATTTCCTAAATAGAACTTCAATGGCTCATGCTCTAAGATCAAGAATTGATAAATGGAACCACATGAAACTGAAAAGCTTCTATAAGGCAAAGGACATAGTCAATAAGATAGGACAGCAACCTACAGATTGGGAAAAAAGTGTTCACTAATCCCACATCCAATAGAGGGCTGATATCAAAAATATATAAAGAACTCAAGAAGCTAATCACCAATATATCAAACAATTCAATCAAAAAATGGGCTATAGAACTAAATCAAGATTTCAGAACTGAGGAATCTCAAATGACTGAGAAGCACCTAACTAAGTGTTCAAAGTCCTTAGTGATCAGAGAAATGCAAATCAAAATGACCCTGAGATTCCACCTTCCACCAATCAGAATGGCTAAGATCAAAACCTCCGGTGGCAACACATGTTGGAGAGGATGTGGAAAAAGAGGAAAACTCCTCCATTTCTGGTGGGATTGTAAACTGGTACAACCACTCTGGAAATCAATCTGGAGGTCCCTCAGAAAATTGGAAATAGATCTACCTGAAGACCCATGCGAATATACCCAAAAGATAACCCACCATGCCACATGGGCATGTGCTCTACTATGCTTATAGCAGCCTTATTAATGATAACCAGAAGCTGGAAATAACTCAGATGTCCCATGACAGAAGAATGGATACAGAAAATGTGGTTCATTTACACAATGAAATACTACTCAGCTATTAAGAATGAGGACATCCTGAGTTCTACAGGCAAATGGATGGAACTAGAAAATATCCTGAGTGAGGTAACTCAGAACCAAAAGCACATGTATGGTATATAATCACTAATAAGTGTATGTTATCCAAAAAAGTACAGAATACCCAAGATACAGTCCACTGAACTCAAAAAGCTCAACAAGCTGAAGTGCCCAACTGAGAAGGCTTCATTGCCACTTGGGAGGGAGAAAGGAGCAATGACAAATGAGGAGGGAGAGAGGGACCTGGGAGGGTACCTGGATAAGGGGAGGAGGAAAGGGAGAGGGAGGAGTAGAGAACCTGATCTGGTGAGAGAAAAGGACTAAAGCCCTGAGGGCCAGCAGAAAGAATGGAAGCAGACAACCTTGGGAGACAGGAGGTTGGGGATGGGAGTGGGGTGGGGTAGGGCTGCAGAATGCACCAGAGACCTGGGAGATGAGAGACTCTCAGGACTCAACTGGACTTAGATGAAATGCCCAACAGTAGGGAGAGGGAACTTATAGAACCCACCTCCAGCAGAAGGACAGGGCATCAAATGAGTGAGAGGGGGGGCATCCCACAGTCACAACTCTGACCCATAATTGTTACTGTCTGAAAGAATTACAGGGATGGAAATGGAGAGGATCCAGAAGAAAAGAAGTGGAATCCAGCTAAAGGGGAAGTGCCAAGGCCTGACACTATTACTGAGACTATTGAGCACTCACAGAAAGTGACCTATCATGACTACCCTCCAGAAGACCCAACATGAAGCAGCTGAAAGAGTCAGATGCAGATATTTGCACCCAACCTATGGACAAAAGCAGCTGGCCCCTGTTGTTGAATTAGGGAAGGCTGAAAGAAGCTGAGAAGGGCAGCCTTGTAGGAGGCCCAGTAGTCTCAATTAATCTGGATCCCCGAGATCTCTCAAACACTGAACCACCAAACAGGCAGTATACACCAGCTGATACAAGGCTCCCAACACACATGCAGTAGAGGACTGTCGGGTCTGTGTTCATTCAGAGATGATGCACCTAACCCTCAAGAGACTGGAGGCCTCATGGAGTATAGAGGTCAGGTGGGGTTGGGGCGGGGACATCCATGTGGAGAGAGGGGAGTAGAGAGGAGGTAGGGGATGTGGAACAGTGGGAGGGTGTACGGGGAGGGGGATAAAATATGGAGTGCAAAAAAATTAATAAAAAAGACTATGATCAAGACCTATCTCTTACTTTTGAAAAAATGGTTTTATATTTTTCAAATGCTCTGAGTCCTTTATATTTTGATCTTCTAGATGAATTGGTTTACTCTTATTTGGAAGTCATACATACAATTAGATAGATCCTTCCATGTGACAACATAGCCTTCAAATTTAGTCTACTTCATACTTTATAGATATACCTCACTTTTTAATTTTACCACTCTAATAATAAAATGGTTTTTACTTTTAAATATTCTTGAATCACTTACAGATTAGAGCATACCAAACCACCCCTAAACTTAGTGAATTAAACCCACAGATCCTATGGTTCAAGGATCTTGTGTGACCTAACGGAGTCATTTGTTTCATGGCCTATGTCAAAACCTAAAGACAACAGAGCAGTTTGGAGGTGTAGTTGTATTTCAATGTTTTACTACAAAGTCTTAGAAATGACAACACGCACATTCTTTTTTGTCTATTTTTTAAAGATAAAATGAAGTCACTACATTGTATCTCACATTCAGTCAGTGAGGGATTATACAAGTATTCAAGTACTAGGAAGTCACAATCATTTGAAGCCACTTCGGAATATGTCAGCTACATCATTTTCCTAAAGGGATACTAATAATAGATAAATTCAACTTCTTCCCCTTCTACCCTGCAATAAAACTTATTTTGTAAGTCACAATTATAATAATTATAACATTATTGATTTTTATCCCATATATTTTATAAAATTCACTACCTATATGAATCATCATACCTGCTAAAAATTTATCTAAAAGATACTACTTTCAGAGGAACCTTAGAATTTCCCAATTTAGCTTCCACCCTGGGAATCATCCTCTAGTGGTCACAAAAACGTAAAACATGCCTCCTGCAAACTGTCAGATAAACCAATCGCTCCTTGCACTGGTCATAGAAATAATAGCTTTCAAAGGACCTTTCAAAATTATACCATGCTTGCACTTCAGCCTCCTCCTTAAATCCTGGTAAATGGCAGAGTGCTCTCTTTGGATAGGGGCAAGCTTCCACTGTTAAAAGACATTCATATGGCAACCCCCGTGCTATCTCTTATGAGTCCTGCCAATGCTTTGATCATTTCAAATCTAAAAGGGGTTTAAAGTGGCTTTGTTAAAACCCTCTCTATGAAAAGCTGAAATCCTTCAATAAGTCAGAATGAGATGCAGTTATATAAAGACACAGCAGTTACATGATTTTTCTGGTAGGAAATGCATCAACTAAGCTTTATCATATCACATCTGAAGGAATATGTGTGTGTGTGTGTGTGTGTGTGTACACACACATATATATACATATACATTCCTGATTTATCTGGCATGTGAGCACATAAATTTTAATTACACATGTTGAGAAATGCAGTGCAAGTCTTTGCCTTACATACAGGCATAGCCAGCCCTAACTCAATGATTCCATTTTAAATAGCAGTGAGGAAACCAACACCCTAAGCAAACTATACCCAGAGTTTTACTGTGCTACTTGACAGTCTATTACTAAAGAGCTGCTAATTGCTGGATGAATTGATCAACTCCACCATAGATACAAATACCTCTAGAAAGAAAACTACAAAGGTTAGTAATTGTAGAATTCAATAACTTTGAATCAATTAATAAATTCTTTCCATGGGGCTCTTTGTGACACAGGACAGGCGAAAGCAAGGAAGTTGAATACCTCTTGTAGACAAAGGAGGGTGAGGCTCTGTGAGGGGCAGAAATCATATGCTATGCAGATGAGAGGAAGATATAAGTCAAGTATTTGCTTGCCTGTGCAAGCATAATACACAGTCTGAGCAAATCCTCACTCACCTTTCTGTAGTGGCCAACCTCCTGTGCAGATTCAGCCTCTCCTCCTTCAAACAGTACTCTTGTCCCTTTCTCAGTATCATTCTGAAAATGACAGTGGGAAGCCACAAGAAGAGTGAATAACTTATGTTCTTAACTGCATGTAAGTTTAAGTAAGGATGAGGGAGCCACCCCCATACAGAATTTCAATATTTGTATTGTTATCTGCAAAGAGAAAGTAAAAGCTGCTCAAATTTGGATCTATTTGTTTTCCTAAAAATAACTGTTTGTTTGATAATTGTAGAATTTTATTTTACATGACCTGGGTTACTTGGAAAATGTGGCTGGTTGAAGCTGTGATGACCACTCTAGTTTATAGGCTTCCTTTGCTTCCTTAGAGACAGAAGCAAATAGTAAATGATGTTCACATCAATAATTCGGAGACACTGAGAAAATGTCAAATTATACTTATTGGCCAATATATGAGATGGCAAAAATATGTACCTTGCATTTCAAGAGGACTTTTAATATACTTACATTTCTAAGCATTGTTGCCCAGGGCCACTAATGTCAATTCATGCTTTGACATTTTATCTGGTTTCTTAAAATACCTATAATGTATTTTATGCACTTCTTGCTACCAAGGTTTGTTTCATGAAATAAATAAATATATCAAGAAACTTGTAAATGTTGGGTACAGCTGTATCAGCTGTAGACGAAGCAGTAAACAGAATCATGTGAAGCAGGTAAAAGGCTAACTATAATACAGCTACTTCCAGTACTACAGGAATGTAGAAAGATGGATGGGCATGTGGAAAACTCAGAGAATTTGGTACTGGCCCAGTAAAGCTTCTTTTAATTTTCTGAAGAGTCTAAAGTTTATCTTAAAGAAATATAACTTCTTTTCTTGAAATTGTTATATGATTCATATGCCCTTCTCCTAAGCTTTCTACCATCCATCCATCCATCCAACCATCCATCTGTCATTTCATCTGTTCACTCATCCATCCATCCATCTTCTCACACACACATCTATCCACCCATCAATCATCTATCCATTCATCCATCCATCCATCCATCCACCCACCCACCAATCCATCCATCCATTCATCTACCTATGCACCCATCATCCATCCACCCACCCATCCATCCATCTACCTATTCATTCACCTACCTACCTATCCATCCACTCAACTACCCATCTCCCCATATGTCTCTATATCCATTCACTGACTAAAAATACCCTAGTGTTAAACCATATATAGGATACCAAATTGGATTCTGTTACTGTAATGGCAAACAAACATGGATATATCCTGACCAGAAATGAAATAATTCTTGTTTCAAAGTCTCACAGAAAAGGAAGACAAAAAGTCACTTCATAGACTCCCCATTTCTAGTTTTTTCTTTGGAAGTGGCACTCATGTTTGAAACCTGACACAGCAAAAGGGAAGCTAAGTAAGTATGAAAGAAGAGTTCAGCTGGAGCAGGATCATGGGCTAATGCAAGAACAATACCTGGAAGTATAAGGGATGGAAGGGTTCCAGAGTAGCATGTCATTGGCAATGAGGGTGGTGAACACACAGGACCAGGGACTTGAGCATATGTGAGCCATTGTGAAAGGTTTGGATCTGATCATAAGAAAGCATTTTGTACAGGATATGGTTTCTGCCTATAAACATCTGATTTATGGTTATAGATCTAATTCTGCCTACATTTAGAGAATGAACTGGAAAGGAAAGACAGTGACAAGAGACTGCAGAGGCTTTAGTACAGTCCAGCTTGGGCTGGAAGACCACAAAGTCTTCATTGGTGAAGGCATCAGAGCATAGGGTCAGTATACTTCAAGTGTTTGAGGAAACACTTCTTTTGGTTTAGAAACTTGAATCAACAGAACATCGGCAACTGGCTTTTCTCTTGGATCATGTTGACTTAATGAACTGTCAATGATAGTAGCAAATTCAACGACACTGGAGTCTTCTTTCCTAGATGTTCAACAGCTTCTCCCTTTTTTCCTCCTCATTTTAAAATATATTTTCTTTAAAAAATTTTATCTTTGTTTTTAAAAAGTTTTCTCCAAGAAGTATTTGGTATATCATATCACAGCAACTCAGCCACATTTTGACCCCAAAAGGAGCTTCTAATATTCTCAATAAGTCAACTCAGACAATAGATACTGACCACAGTGTGTGTGAGCTGCACGGCAGAAGGCATATTCTTATATGAGTCAATTAGATCTACCATTCAAATGCACACCTGAATATAGCTAAGTTGTAAGAATTATACCTTAATGTTTAGGGAAGGAGAAATTAAGAAGACAACTAGGGCATCTGAGAGGCATTTGCTACAGGCAGGAAGAGCTGACCCTGAATTGACTAATTGACTAATTGACTTCTCTATATTCCCTTCCCATGGCTGATGAGAGTCCTGCCCTATCCTCTCTGCTGTCCAGCTACTGGCTCATCACAGCATGTATTTTCCATGCATGGGAAGCTGGACTCTTTAAATTTGAGGGGTTTCTTCCCTCACCAATTATGTAGCTCAAGTGTGTAGAGAGTATTTACCTTATTCCTGTATGGATATGGCACCTGACAATAAAAATCTGATGGTCAATGACTTAGGTAGGAATATCTGGGAGGCAGAAAGGATTCTGGGATAGTGCCAGTTTGGAGGTCTACCCAGGAAAGATATTGGGAGACAAGTACACATGCATGGTTCTTGAGCACAGGTCAAGCCACATGGAAAAATGTAGATTAGAAAAATCTCCTCCTTCCTGCTTGTTCTTCTTCATTTTTTCTCTTCAGACCCCAAGCCTATATTTACATACTTATACTATATTTATTGTATTTGTAAATTTAATTTTAGCCTGAGTCTTATTTATAAGAATATGAGGCTGAGAAGAAGAACCTTAGGGACCCTAAAGGGTTTTCCAGTCCCACACCCTCCTTACAGCTTCCCCTTCTCATCTGAAGTCAAGGCTAGGCCAAGTTACATTCTCTACCAACAGGAACATTCTTGAGTAAAAAAATTCTCAAAATGTACTAGTAGTTACCTAACCCTCTTAAAAGTCCCAGGTAGAGTTCAAATGCATGTCATGCTTGCTAACAAATAGATTTAAAGGTCAATATGCTTAGCCAATAAGTTTGAACTTACTGATGTAACCTGTGCCCCGAAAATGTATAAGCCATTCATTGTCACTTTCCTAGTAACTCGCCTTGAAGGATTAATTGAAGGTCTACCCTGACATGCCAAAAAATAAACCTGTTGCCTTTCCATCAATCTGTATATAGGTTTCTCAAACAGGGGTGGGAAAATGCAGGAGGCATCTTGAAATAATTACCACTGACCATGGGTCTGGTCTTACAAACCAGACCTAACTTCAACATGTGGTGTGCAAGTACAGGATAGACCCAAACTGACCTGAGAAAACTCTCACCAATTCTCCCTGAAAACAAAAGAGCTTTAAAGCTCTTTATCTTTAAGAAATGGGGCCATAAAAGAAGTAGCACTTTAAACCTTCTTAAAAAGAAGTCTGAAGATAGATGCTCCAATGTTATAGAGAATATTGGGGACTGTCCAGGCAGTCAGCTGTCTGTCACTTTCATAATATTTAGAAACTGCTTCTCTGCACTCACTTCCTGAGTACTCAGGTAATATTTATTCCTTCTCCAGTCTCTGATGGTGTCGAAGACTAGATAGACATAGTCTCATACTTAAACTTAAGTTATAAAGTATCTAGAAAAATGTGTTAGGATCTAAGGAGATGTTTTTAGGATAGTATACACAAATTATGAAGGTTGAGGGAAATTATATATGGATGTTTTAAGGTTGGTAATTGTAATTTTTGAAAATTAGAGGATTTAAATGCTTAAGATGGTAGTGAAAAAAAGTGGTTTTGATACAGAATTCTAAATTCTCTGAGATAGGATAGGTGATAGAATCCTTTATTCATAGATTCACAAATACAAACAGACTGGAGTTTTTGAATGTAACTTTTACATAATGGTTTTCATAATTGATACTACTGTATGCTATTTATTATTATAAGAGAAAGAACCATTTTACTTAGATCAAAAAGGGGAATTTATTGGGTTGATTTAATGTTGCTTATATTCAAGTGCTAAATTATGTACCCCAAGAGAGGAAGTCATGGCTTTGGTTCTCAGAGCTTGGGGTCTGAAGAAAGAAAATGAAGGAGAAAAAGGAAGAAGAGGGAATGCTAAGTTCTCCTTGGCCATGTGAGGAGATGGCATGAACATCCAAGAGTGTTGATGGTTGGGCTTGTTTATATTATACTATACATTTCACTTTTCTCCTTCCTTTGAGGAGTGATCACTTTGCCAATGTTAATGACTCCTTGATAAACAGAGACAGCAACAGTCTGGGAGTCTAGGGTGTGTCTAGGTCTCAGCAATAGAGTAGAACGTGGTGATCTTACGGCTATGGCTATGGAAATGAACTCTAAACCTAAGTTCAAATATATAACTTCTCAAATATGCACAATATAAGAATGCAACATGAACTGTATAAGGAACTTTAAAGATCTAAAGGAACCAAGGCAGCTGTACTATGAATCAGTTTGTCAGAAAGATGAACAGACAGATAAAAAGGTAGATTCCTGAGTTCAAGGTCAGTTGTGACAGATGGACTTTAGGTCTAAGACCAGGAAAATTAACATTCCTATGTTAATTTTAGGGTAGGGTTCCATCCAGGTATCTTATTGTCTGTGCTTTTATTTTCTGTCTTTTTTAAGAACCAAGGAGCTAGGGTCAAAAGTTCCCGATTAATGGAATAATCGAAAAGGAACCTGGGGTAATAACTGAATTGATATGTAAATAAAAAAATGGGCTTTTGATCTGTAAGAGATGAGCTATCCAGAGAGTTTTAAGAATTGTCAATAGGACAAAACGGCAACCAAAAAATTGGGAAAAGATCTTTACCAATCCTATATCTGATAGAGGGCTAATATCCAATATATACAAAGAACTCAAGAAGTTAGACTCCAGAGAAACAAATAACCCTATTAAAAATGGAGTACAAAGCTAAACAAAAAATTCTCAACTGACAAATACCGAATGACTGAGAAGTACCTAAAGAAATGTTCAACATCCTTAGTCATCAGGGAAATACAAAACAAAACAATCCTGAGATACCACCTCATACCAGTCAGAATGGCTAGGATAAAAAACTCAGGTAACAGCAGATGCTGGCAAGGTTGTGGAGAAAGAGGAACAATCCCTCATTGCTGGTAGGACTGCAAACTGGTACAACTCTGGAAATCAGTTTGCCAGTTCCTTAGGAAACTGGACATAGTACTACTGGAGGACACAGTTATACCACTCCTGGGCATATACTCAGAAGATGCTCCAACATGTAATAAGGGCACATGCTCCACTATGTTCATAGCAGCCTTATTTATAATAGCCAGAAACTGGAAACAACACAGATGTCCCTCAACAGAGGAATGGATACAGAAAATGTGGTACATCTACACAATGGAGTACTACTCAGATATTAAAAACAATGAAGTTATGAAATTCTTGGGGAAATGGATGTATCTGGAGAATATCATCTTGAGTGAGGTAACCCAATCACAAAAGAACACACATGGTATGCATTCTCTGATAAGTGGATATTAGCTTAGAAGATCAGAATATACAAAGTAGAAACCATAAACCATAAGAAACTCAAGAAGAAGGAAGTCCAAAGTGAGGACACTTAGTTTCTTCTTAAAGAGGGAAACAAAATACCCATGGAAAGTGTTTTAGAGGGTAACTATGGAGCAGAGACTAAAGGAAGGACAATTCAGAGACTGCTCCACCTGGGAATCCTTCCCATATTCAATCATCAAATCTAGACACTATTGTGGATGCGAACAAGTGCTGGATGACAGGAGCCTGAGATAGCTGTCTCCTGAGAGGCTCTGACAGTGCCTGACTAATACAGAAGTAGAGGCTCACAGCCATCCATTGGACTGAGTACAGTCCAATGAAGTAGCTAGAGAAAGAACCCAAGGAGCTGAAGGGGTTTACAGCCCCTTAGGACGAACAACAGTATGAACTAACTAGTACCCTCAGAGCTCCCAGGGACTAAAACTCCAACCAAAAATTACACATTGGGGGACTCATGGCTCCAGCAGCGTTCATACAGCAGAGGATGGCTGTCTTTAGTCATGGTTTCTATTCCTGCACAAACATCATGACCAAGAAGCAAGTTGGGGAGGAAAGGGTTTAT